>NC_134265.1:344550969-344850969 GCF_031893055.1 Leptodactylus fuscus
AGTTTGTGTCCTCTATCATACGCGTAGGATAATGACATCATCACACTGAGACTCAGACAGCCCTCCCTCAGGATCATAATGTCAGCAACTCACATCACATGTGATCAGCTTCAGCCAGCACAACACTGTTCTAACTCATGTATGCCACCGTGTGGCTATATATCATACTGCGGGAATGCTGAGATCCCCAAACTACGTTAGTCCTAAATAGATTCTCAATTTAAAGGGGTTGTCTAGGCTTAAGTTTTACTTTTAAATAAAGGCAGAAAAAAACATATTTTCACTTGTCCTCAGTGTTCTGGTGCGGCCCAGCTTTGCTTGGTTCTGCAGCTCCGTTGTTTTCCTCCAGAGGAAGCCCTTACTGCACATGACTGCCAAGGCGAGGAAGAAGACATGCAAACAGCAGCACCATGCTGGGACGATGCCGGAGCATTGGGGACAGGTGAGCATTTTTTGTTTGTTTGTTTCTTTCAACCTTCTCTGGCCTTATTAAAAAATATAATTTTAGCCTGGACAACCTATTTAAGGTCTCGTGCAGATGTCCGAATGTACTTGGATCACATTCGAGTGTCTTCAGTCCGTTCCATTCTGATTTGATGAAGCAGAATAAGGCCTGCCCTATAATCATCAGAAGGGAGCATCGGAAGCCCTGCGGACAGCACACTCAGTCACATGCATGGGGCCTTAGCATGCAATTATAAAAAAGTAGAAATAAATACTTGGCACTCACTGAGTGCATAAAATCCAAGCTTTTCTGAGCTTGAAAAAGTGCCAAACAGCACGAAACAGCTGTCGCTCTTCCTCTGAGTGTGCCTCCTCCCGTGTATGTATTTTTACTTGGACTTCAACAAATAAAGTTTGGATTTTATGCACAGGGTGAGTGCCAAGTATTTTTTTCTACTTTTTTATATTTGCTGAACTTATTATTCTGCTTTGAGCACCACCCAAAAGTAGTGCTATTTTTTCATCCCCATTTAAGTCTTTACGTGTTCTGAGTAGTGCCACCTAACTTCACATTTGTCTTAGCGTGCAATGCCGACTATCAAAGTGAACTCTGATCACGGGTATTAGCTCCGGGTCTCCACTGTACATTACAGCAGATATCTGATAGCTATGGTGGCAGAGTGGCTGCCATCTTTAAAGGGATTCTACCATTAAAACCCCTTTTTTTGTGGATAAGACGTCGGAATAGCCTTTAGAAAGTCTATTCGTCTCTTACCTTTAGATGTGATCTTCGCCGCGCCATTCCTTAGAAATACCGTTTTTTACCGGTATGTAAATTAGTTCTCTGGCAGTGATGGGGGCGGGACCCACTGCTGCTTGAGAACACGATCCTGCGACGCCTCTATCTTCGGCTGGATCCTCCCCTTCTCTGTCGTCTTCCTCCTGCATCACCTCTGATGCAGTGAGACACCAGCAGAGCCGAGTGCACATGCCGGCCGGCAGCCATTTTTGGGAGGCCGCTCCTGCATTGAACTTCAAGACCAAAAGTGGCCTCCCAAAAATGTTTTTTGGGTGCAGTAGTTGCTGGGGAAGGGGAGGGGGTGTTTTGGTTGTCTGTCTGCCCCTTCCCTGAGCTTGAGGACTGTTTTTTTTTTTTCTCCCCCCACATGGAATTCAGCCTGGCTGACTATAGGGGATCTGCAGTGCTCCTATTAACCCCTTCCTGACAGAACAGGAGCACTGCAGATCCCCTATATTCAGTAGACACAGGGATACCTAATGTGTTTGTGTGTCACAGTCATTCTCTACTTTTGTATGTATTCTAGGGAAAGGAGCGATTTACAACTTCTATTTATTTTATATTTTTATTATATTTTTTAAAGCTTCTTTTTTTCCCACTAGTTTATGGGAGATTCTATACATTACTATTGTGGCTGGTCATAGACCCCCCCCCCCCAAAAAAAAATAAAATAAATAAATAATAAATAAATAAATAAAATAAATAAAATGTTATGCTTTGCTCGAGTATAAGCCGAGGGGGGCTTTTTCAGCACAAAAACTGTGCTGAAAAATTCGTCTTATACTCAAGTATATTCGGTACTCTGATAACTAGGGATAATTGTTTCAACCAAGCAAGAAAAATAGTAATGTTACAATGCCACCGAAAGGTCTATTATGACTTTATCGGGGGCACAATGTAAAAAATAATAATAATAATAATAATAAATAAAATTACATGTCACAGATTCTTGCCCCGCCTTCAAGGACACAACACTATGTGACAGCTACATAAAAATTACCATACGAATATGTTTACACTGAGTTTTTTGGTCAGGGTTTTGGCAGAAATCTGCCTCCAAACCCTGAACCAAAAAACACCTCACCATTCAAAGTATACAAAATGCTTCTGAGTCTTTTCCACTAGCGTTTTATCGGCTAGCGGCAAAAAAGAAGCGAAATGTCCATTATTTTTGAAAATGGGAGTGTTTTTCGGCTTGTGGCTTCAATGCAAGTCAGTGAGAGCCGTTTTTTCCTGCTCGCTTCCTGCTTGAAGCGGAACCTGAAGCGTTTTTGGAAAAAACCTGATCAGGAAACGCCAGGCGTTTTTTTAAATATAAATTCATGACCACATCCCAAAAGGAAACGGATCAGGAAACTCCTTGAAAAATGCCTCAGGAAATGCTTCAAATGGCAAAAAAACGCCTCAGGAAACGTCTCACGCGTTTTCCGGTCCGGTTTTGACAATGCCAAAACCCTGAACAAAAAACTCTGTGTGAACTTACCCTAAAGGAGAGGGAAAACTATTTTAGATTAAGGGCCCACCTTGCGGAAAGGCAACATATTTTGTTGCAGAATTTGTTGTGTTTTTGTTAGCCAAAGCCAAGTGTGTACTGAGCTGAAGGTAGAAGTATAAGAGTTTCCTATACATTTCCCATTCTTTTTGTACCACTCCTGATTTTGGATTAAAAACTGCAGTAAAATCTGCAACAAAACAGCTGGGTTTCCGCAACGTATGGCCCTAGCCTAAAGAGGTTTTCCCACTAATATACACTAATATAACCCTATTTAAATTTGTAGACAATTAAGAGTTAAACATTTTTGCATATAGAAAGAAATAATTCAAAATTTGTCAGAGTTTTAAAGATTTTCTACAATCATTTTAGCACTGAAATTAAAGGGATTCTACCATTAAAACCTTTTTATTTGTGGATACGACGTCGGAATAGCCTTTAGAAAGGCTATTGGTCTCTTACCTTTAGACTTGGTCTCCGCCACGCCGTTCCTTAGAAATACCGGTTTTTACCGGTATGCAAATGAGTTCTGGACAACCCCTTTAATTCCCCATAGTGGTTGAGAACAATTAATAACGATAGTGTGAACTTATCCTAAAAGTAGCTGGTTTCAAAACCCAGAACACAAAGTAAATAGAATATACCTTTACAGTGATCCTCTGGAAGTTTTAGTAATTTTTGACAATTTCAGTGATGTCAGACAGACGTAAGCGCAGCCTTTGTAATACACTTTATTAACGACCATCACAAAACATAGAACATAACAGACATATTTGGTATCTTCATAACTGTCGCAAACCACAGAGGAAAAGAAACACAAGATCATCATAAAATCGCATAAATTAAAAGTGGTATATTTTATTGAACCAGATAGATTTGATCAGCACTCCAGTAGATTATGCTTCTTAAAGGGGTTGTCCCATCACAAGGATCCTATCTATACTGCTAGTTTATGTGGATTTAAGACTTTTTCTAAATACATTGCTTTATCAAAACTGCTTTGTTTGGCCGCTATCTTAATGTATTCACTTCATTGTTTACACTGTGTATCTATGACCATGGGGCTTATCTGCTCAGTCCCCAAGTGACGTAGCTGCCTGCTCTCAGAGGGGGAGGGAGGGGCTGAGTGCTGGGAGCAGCTCTGAGCTGTGTATGTCTGACAAGTAACGGAGCTCCTCAGATAGGGGAGGGGGGAGGTGAGAGCTCCAAGATTTCTGAACTCGGCTCTTCCACTTATCAGTCGGTTTAATTGAATTTGGCTGATAAGGGCTGAGATAGGGAGTCCGTTACCTCTGTATGTAATACAAGCCGACTCCAAACCAGCTCTGCTACATCAGCTTCTACATCAGCTTCATACTGTGGTAATGCATTTACAACCAATTCCTCATTACTGAATGCAAACATAGCAGATAGCAGAGCAAGTGAAACCCCGCCCACCAATGTGCCGAGAAATCCAGGAAGTGAAGAGAGCACAGAGCCTGCAGGTTAGTGCACAAGCGTTATGGGAATACCCCTTTAATGTTTTATTGAAGCCACACTTTATACACGTGCTTCATTACAGCATTTCAAGTTAAACCAACCCTTCGTCTGGCATAATTATTAGACAATAAGGGATATTTTTGCTAGTAGCGTATGAATCCAAGAGTGATGAGCTTTGTATGTCCACCTTTATAGACAACCCCTTGAGGTGGTGGGTTGCCTTATGTAGCATTTTATGGCCATTTTATGTGTACAAGGCATAAAAAGTATAAAAAAAATTTAATGTAATTTTTCTGTTTTAATTTTTGTGCCACTTTCCTGAAAAGCTGTCATGGTGAGGGGCTGCAGAAGACCACAGATTTCTTATCATTTACGCAAGAAATCAGCCATAAATGATGATGGAAATCTACACCCATGCACCTTGTCATCCCCATCGATGGGGTAAATGTCCCCCCGTGACTGTGTGTCTACGTAAAGTAGTGTATGTAGTCAGTGACAATGACCCCTTTACTTCCTTCGAGTACCAGAAAATATTGGTATTAAATATTGTTTTCTTATTTTTGTTGTCTATATAGGGCGCGTCTTCTAGTCACATAATAGTCTGGTATATGGTAATTGTGGTTGTACATAATGTATACCTGTAGTAAGTGCCCTGAACATGTGTCATTGGTAAAGTATTGTATAGACTGTGTGGCTTGGGGCCCGGGTCTTATCTGTGTCCTGCGTCGCAGAGCCTTATATTCAGACGAATTAAGTGATCGGAGTAACATGATCCATTCAGCTGAAAGGTGACTCTGTGCGTAGAGTTCAGTTTTCTGTCTCGACATCCAGCCATACTTGCACTTAGCAGAATCATTGTGTGACTGAATACACGTGTATTACCTGGGTTATGTTCTCTACAGCTTTCTTTGTGTTCTCTTTTTTATAGTGTGTGTGATGTTATCATACAGTATATGAAACTTTGTAATCCATCTAATTCCTCACCTTCCAATAGCCTTTAGTCCATTTTTGCCATCCAGTACATATCTAGTTAACTGCCCCAAATTTGCTATCCAGTGCATTCCAGTGAAGTTTGGGGTGAGTCTGGGTGCAGGACTTAAAGGAGTTGTCCAGAAGCGTTGCGTTTTTTTTTGTTTTTTTTTTGCAAAGACTAAAAAATAATAACCCATACTCACCTCTCACCAATGCTTTGATGTCTCCCACTGCGGTTCAGTCCTTTCGCTACCGGGGTCTTCTTCGACAGACATCCAGTGCATGTGACTGCTGAGGCCAATCAGGGGTCTAAGGAAAGGACTCGGGACATCACTACCTATGATATCCTGTGTCCTTTCCATAAGCCACTCACCTCAGTGACTATGGGCAGCAGGGACGTCCCAATCCAGAGCAGCAGAACCGGATTGTGGTGAGAGACACCGGAGCACTGGGGAGAGGCGAGTACGGCTTATAGAGATGAGCGAACAGTAAAATGTTCGAGGTTTGATATTCGTTTCGAGTAGCCCCTCAATATTCGACTACTCAAATCGAATATCGAACCCTATTATAGTCTATGGGGGGAAATGCTCGTTTCAGGGGTAGGCAACATTCGATCAAATTATACTTACCAAGTCCACGAGTGAGGGTCGGGCTGGATCCTCTGAGAAGTCTCCGTGCAGCGTCCCCGCGGCGTCTTTCAGCTCTGAATTCACTCTGCCAGGCATCGGGCCTGGGCAGAGCCGACTGCGCATGCCCGCACTACAAGCAGACATACACAGTCAGCTCTGCCCAGGCCCGATGCCTGGCAGAGTGAATGAAGAGCTGGAAGACGCCATGGGGAAGCTGCACGGAGAAGACTTCTAAAGGTAGGAGAAGAACCAGCGTTGATTGGCCGACTGTATAGCATTCAGCCAATCAATGCTGGTTCTGCATCGAACTTTTCCATTCGAATAGCGAGTGGTACTCGATCAAGTACGAGTATTTTGAATACCGTTGTATTCGATCGAATACCTACTGGATCGAGTACTACTCGCTCATCTCTAATGGCTTATTTTAAACATCCCTATTCCCTAAACTGCAAAGCTTATAAGAATACCACCAGGTTTTATGTAGCTATCCTAAAAAAATTACTGAATTTGTTAGAACATTGCCTAATTTTCAGAAACAATCTCAATAAATGTATACAGGACCTGCAAACATCCATCCTAAATTTGGTGGTATTACTGATTTTAGTAGCAGGAAAGACCAGGAGCCTATAGAAGAGCCAAAATGTTAAAATTGAGTTAAAACTCATAAACAGAGGAACGGCCTTGACCAAGATCTCCAGGTTTGGAGCCTTAAAGAGGATCTTTCATGTCCTCAGGCACGGTTTTATATACCGCTAAAAAGGCGACAGTGCGCTGAATTCAGCGCACTGTCGGCTTTCCTGTTATGTAGCCCCCCCAGTTCTAGTCTATGGACGAATACATTTGGGGGGGGGGGCTTTCTCACAGTTTAGTGTCATGGCTGGGCGGTACGCCCCCTCTGACAGTACAAGGCTATGGATGAGTACTGTCAGGGTGTTTCTCACAGCCCAGCTAGACTGTCAGAAACGCCCTGCTGACGGTGTGCAGACATCGGTAATGGCATCGATATCTCCGGCCCCAGAGCACATAACAGGAAAGCCGACAATGCGCTGAATTCAGTTCACTGTCGGCTTTCTAGTGGTATATAAAACCGCATGTGCTTGAGGACATGAAAGATCCTCTTTAAACCCCAGCAGTAAAAAGATTAGCCAAGATTGTACAATTTGTAACACTGGCATAAGAAAGTAAAACATAAATTTATACCAAAATACTATGTCTTACAGTTTAGTATCTGTTTAGTATTAGTAGCAAATAGGGTTGAGTGATCGTGTTCGGAAAAAATCGGATTCTGATCGGCGATTGAGAAAATTTCACGATCGCGATCGGAATTCCAAACACGATCTTTTTAGGTGGGATTGAGATTGGTGATTATTTCCCACAATGCTTTGCTACTGGCCAAGCATTATGGGAAAAGCTAACAATGTTAGCCTTCACACTGAGTATACGCTCTGCTCATTCCGAGCTGAGTGTATACTCAGTGTGAAGGCTCTGCTGCGGTTCCATAGGAATGAATTGAAGCAGCTGGAACACAGCCTTAACCCCCTGTGCGCCGGCTGCTTCCATTCATTCTAATGGGAGACTACCTATCATCTCTAGTAGCTACTTACCTGCAGAGATGGCTGGTCCGGTGCCCGGTGTTCTCGTTCTTCTTCGCCTCGCTGCCCCCACCTCCCAGGTTAGTGTTAAAGAGCTAGGAAGAAGGTGGGGCTTGTGGCTTAGGAGAGTGTGGGTGGGTACTGGAAGGCGAGACGTCTCCCCTCCCAGTACCTGCCCACACTCTCCTAACCTGGGAGGCAGGGGGCAGTGAGGTGAAGAAGAACGAGAACACCGGGCACCGGACCAGCCATCTCTGCAGGTAAGTGGACACCAGGGGGGACTAAGTAGCCAAAGGATTAAAAAAAAAATCCTCTGGCTACTTAGTGATTAAAAAAAAATCTCTACACAGCGTGGATAATAACAATTAAAGCGTTCAATTGTTAGATTCCATGCTGTATAGTGAATAGGATTGTTTTTAAAATCCGATCTCCGATTAGTAAAAAAATCCCTTTGACTTGCATTGGGATCGGAATTGGAATCGAGATCGGGTTCGAATGAAAAATGATCGGAAATCAGAATTCAAAATCGATCCTGAAAAGTCAAGATCGGCTCAACCCTAGTAGCAAACCATCAGCATGGAACTGGTGAAGAGTTGTACAACCTGCTGCCGGCGCTGTCTATACAAGGTGGAACAAGACAGAATAAATAACATTAAGCAGTTTTTACTACCAATGTTTTATTTTTATAAAAAGAGATCTAAGTGGTACAAACATATGTGATACACGAAAACGTGACTTATATTGTTATTAGATTATTTTGGTGGTGAAATTTTGGCATTGCCTAATATACGGCATTCCTTGCCAGTGACTAGGTGGTGACTATAATGAATACTGTTTATTTCATTTGGTCAGACCCCCCCCCCTTCCCCGCTCCAGCTATCAAACACTCATCCCCTTTCTTGTGGACAGGGGGAAATTGTAGTTTGTGGATGAAATCCCAAACTTTTGTTATCGTATATACTCGAGTATAAGCCGACCCGAATATAAGCCGAGGCCCCTAATTTTACCACAAATAACTGGGAAAACTTATTGACTCGAGTATAAGCCGAGGGGGGGGGGAATGCAGCAGCTACTGGGAAATTTCAAAAATTAAAATAGTCGGAGTTTTTGGGTGCAGTAGTTGCTGAAAAATTTGGCTTATACTCGAGTATATACGGTAATTCTTAATATTTACAATTGTGGCAAATAAATGGAATTCTAACATTAGGGTTTACACCAGCACCTAGATCTCTGTTGTTCTGCTCTATTGTCTATAGTGGGGTCCGCCAGGTGTCTATCGGGTGTCAGCAGTATCAAAACTGAAAGTGGCAAAGAGAAAAGTCCCCTGTGTAGGACTTTTTTCTTCATTGATTTTCAGAGATTTTTGCAACAGAGTCTCCAACAGAGACTCAGTCACAGATGTGAACCCAGCCTAAGGGTACATTCACACTACCATTCATACAGTCCATTGCCCTGATCTGTCATACAATCAGAGCAATGGACTAAAGTACTGACAGAATGACTGAAACAGACCAAAGACAAATTATGGATGTTCAGTCCTTATAGAAGCAGTTACTGGACATATCCCCGGCAAAACAGAGCTTCATATATCAACAAAGAGCAGAAGAAGAATGGAAATAAGAAGGCTACAGACAGTGGCATAACTAGGAATGGCGGGCCCCCAAGGCGAACATTTAACATGGGGCCCCCTGCACACAGTATTATGCCCCATAGTGGCTTCTACACGCACTATTATGCCTGATAGTGGCCCTGCACACAGTATTATGCCCCATTGTGGACCAATTATTATACTCTGGGGCCTTTTCAGAGACCCAGGGCAGGTGGCAAAAATAACAAACACTAAAACGTATCTCTCACTGGCTCCGGCGCACTCCCGGCAGATCTCTTCAATGTTGGACCAGATATCACCTGACCAAGACCAGCATTGCAACACATAATGACGTTGGCTCGGGCCACGTGACGTCTATGACGTTACCAAACAGGCCCGAAGTCTGCTGGAGTGCAATAAATAACTAAGTATTTTTTAAGTTACCTCACCCCCTTCCCCCGGGGCCTCCGATCGTTATACTGGGGGCTCTGTTTGTGGGATTCGCGGGTCCGGGGCCTCACTTATTGACCCTGCTTCTACTCACAGCCACCACTGCTACCGCAGAAGCGGAAGCGCAAGCAGTCGTGAGCAGGAGCGAGGATCGGTAAGTAAACAGGGTCTGTTACCTGCTGGGGTTACTCCAGCAGGTAATAGCCTATTAAAGAAAAAAAGAACTCATCAGGGGCCCACCGGGCCCCCTAACGCCCCAGGCCCCCTGGCAGTGGCTGCTGATGCTACCTCGGTAGTTACGCCCCTGGCTACAGAATGAATGATGCAGAGTCAAAATGGAATGATGTCGGCTCCATGGTGAGGGAACTTCATGTATCTAGTTTTCATCATAAGACATTCTTCATATGTGTAGTAAAAAACATATTGTATACAGTATATACATGTCTGAGACTCGTTAGATTCATAGCACTGGATTAGGCCTCATCCTCTCAGGCTCAAAGCAAGACATCCATTGATATACGCAAGTTATGGAGAAGTAGCTGATCTACACGGAAGAGTCACTTGATACAAGCAAGTTTTTATTATATCTTCCATGGAGCTAATGTATCAAAAATGGAATATCAACTCCTATATCTCGCTGTAAAAAAAAAATGGGATCCCTTAGGACTAGTACATGATGTCCTCCGCAGTTACATTTGCCTCCTCAGTCTTCGTCTTAAATTTCGGAAGGCGGATCCTACTCGCTGCCATAAGCAGCATGTTAAAAGCATGAGTCGCTCCACTGGCCACACACAGCCAGAACGAGTCTTCATAGTGTTCTTCGAGAATGACGATTGTGAAGACATTTTCACGGAAGTTTGCAATCCTCTCAGTCAGCTGGTGAAGGTGGACGGCAGCAATGAAGCTGGTGACTGCGAACACAATGAAGAGACCTGCGAAATACAGTGTATAGTGCAGTATTAGAAATTCACATATCATTGGCACTACTACAAGAGTAGGAATAATATTCAGGATAGTACATACATGAAACAGGAGTAAGAATTAGGGTTGAGCGATCGTGTTCGGAAAAGATCGGATTCCGATCGGCGATTGATAAAATTTCACGATCGCGATCGGAATTCCGAACACGATCTTTTTAGGTGGGATCAAGATCGGTGATTATTTCCCACAATGCTTTGCTACTGGCCAAGCATTGTGGGAAAAGCTAACAATGTTAGCCATCACACTGAGTATACGCTCCGCTCATTCTGAGCGGAGTGTATACTCAGTGTGAAGAGTCTGCTGCAGTTCCATAGGAATGAATGGAAGCAGTCGGCACACAGCCTTAACCCCCTGTGCGCCGGCTGCCTCCATTCATTCTAATGGGAGACTAGCTAACATCTCTAGTGACTACTTACCTGCAGAGATGGCTGGTCCGGTGCCCGGTGTTCTTGTTCTTCTTCGCCTCGCTGCCCCCGCCTCCCAGATTAGTGTTAAAGAGCTAGGAAGAATGCGTGGCTTGTGGCTTAGGAGAGTGTGGGCGGGTACAGGGCGGGGAGACGTGACATCTCCCTGCCCTGTACCCACCCACACTTTCCTAACCTGGGAGGCGGGGGCAGCGAGGCGAAGAAGAACGAGAACACTGGGCAACGGACCAGCCATCTCTGCAGGTAAGTGGACACCAGGTGGGAATAAGTACCCAGAGTATTAAAAAAAAAATCCTCTGGCTACTTAGTGATTTAAAAAAATCACTACACAGCGTGGATTCTAACAATTAAAGCGTTCAATTGTTAGATTCCATGCTATATAGTGAATAGGATTGTTTTTAAAATCCGATCTCCGATTAGTAAAAAAAATCCCATTGACTTGCATTGGGATCGGAATTGGGATCGAGATCGGGTTCGAATGAAAAATGATCGGAAATTGGATTTCAAAATCGATCCTGAAAAGTCAAGATCGGCTCAACCCCAGTAATAATGATAAAAGATTTCACCATTATACTAGTCTCATCCAGGTATATTTTTTTTGACTATATGTGGCTGTTTACGTGAAAAGGGCCCAGATCGTCGATACTAATTATAGAGAAAATAGTCCAAAACATATTTGGGTAAAAAAATCACAATTTTGTTTTATGCAAAAATTTTATTTAAAAATATGTCAAGTTTACAAATTTGTTGAGACTTTTAAGAATTCGGACAATGTTACACCATAACCGTTACAATGATACCAAGAACTCCATATCGACAATGTGGGCCCTTTTCACATAAACAGCCACATATCATAAATGTATAAAGTAGGAACACCCCTTTAAAAATATAAGGGGACAGTCAAGGTGTTATATCTTCTGGTGATTTTTGTGACCAAAAGTGTTGCGAGAGAACTCATTTACATACCGGCAAGAACCGGGATTCCTACGGAACGACGGTGCGGAGAAGACAACGAAAGGTAGGAGAAGAATAGCCTTTCTTAAGGCTATTCCAATGTCTTAGAAAAAAATGTGTTTGAAAGATAGGATCCCTTTAAATGGATTATAGATTTATCATATGATAAACTCAATGAGTAAGTCTGGCTATAGATTTGCTGACACCCTAATTTACAATGATAGATTCTTATTTAAAAAGGACCATTCAACGGCTTCAACAAATCCAGCTCTTTGTGTTATTTAATGAACACCCCTCCACTGATTCTGGTGCAGTTGGAATTTTTTCTCTAGCCCCCCACCATTCCTGAGCAATCAATGCTGTTTTGGTGCCTGACATGCTATTTAGACTCTTTACTGTCAGGAGAGCGGTGTCAGGCTGCAGCAAACAAGGGGTGTGAGTCTGAGCTGTGACACTGGCTGCCTCTGATTGGAGATCTGAGTCACACCCCCTGCCTGACTCCGCCCTTCTTACGTTACAGAGCTTAAATAGCACATCAGGCACCAAAACTAACAGCCCTGATTGCTCAGGAATGGTGGGGGCTAGACAGAAAATTCCAACTGTGCTGGAATCAGTGAAGCTGTGATTATTAAAGGATATTAAGAACTTGAATTTTTGTAGGTGGTGAAAGGTCATCTTTAAAGGAATGTATCATCAAAGAATGATCTGTTTTTACATAAAATTTTTATGTTATATATTTTTAAAGAATTTTGGGTGATTTAATTTTTTACATTTTTGTGCAGTTTTCACTCTGGCCACTAAGCCTAATAATAGTCTGACACTTTCTGTTGTTTAGGAGATTTCTTTGCAGCAGTCACCTCATTATCAGCACCTGCAGGATTACAATGACAGGTATCATCTCTATATAGATAATAAAGGGACCACCATTCACTATAGGTGATGTCACATCTTATCTACTCCCTTTAAGTCAACTATAAGCAACAGGACATTGGTGTCAATCGTCTAGCAAATGTGGACACGTGCATGTACAATACTTCAATGCAGAAGCTACATCACTATGGACAACACATCTACAGGGTTGAGAAATGAGCACCGGGGCCGGTTGAGGTCAGCAATGAAAGATCTCAGCAGAATTGTTGTGACAATAATATAAATAGCCATACTTTCTTCTTATTTGGTCAGAGGTTCACCTTTATCTTAAAAGGGACCTCTCAACAGGTTTCGTGTTCTCTTTCTCACAAGCTGAGGCTTTCCAGTCAAGATGCATTAAGTGATAGCCAGGGAACAAGCATAAATAATTACAGATAGGTAAGGTAAGTTCCCGGTCTCAGGTAGACTGTCAAATACTGCGCTGTAAAGTCTGCCTGACATGGCACATCACAATTAAAGGGTGTCAATGTGTCAGTGGGTTATGTTCAGTATTGTAGCCAATGAAGATTTGCACACATAAGAGCACAGCCCATTGAACCAATTGCACACCCCTTTGTTTGCTAACAATGTGGCACCTGCATATGGGCGACCCTGCACATGTTCTCCCCAAGAAGAATGTAGATGGGTCTATCCATGGTTAAGCCTTCTATAATGGCCCCATAATGGCCACATTGCCTTCCACCCTTGTGTGTACCCCCCAGTGGCGTAAATAGGAATGGCGGGGCCCCGTGGCGAACTTTTGACATGGGGCCCCCCCCAACCGACACCGAAGACCTCGACCGACCCCCTCCTCCGCACTCTATTATGTCCCTTAGCATACCTCCCAACTTTTGAAGAACCGAAAGAGGGACAAAATGTGCGGCGCGCTATGCGCGCCGCGGCAAATTTAGCCCCACCCACTTTTGTGTTGACTCCGCCCACTCGTTAATTTTTCATGTGCCCGCACACAGTATAATCCTCCTATAGTCACCCGTAAATTATATGTCCCCCCTCTATCTCTCCCCCAGTTTCATATACACCCTTCATCTGCCCCCAGTTTCATGTCCCTCTTCCATCTCTGCCCCCAGATTCATGTCCCTCCATCTCTTCTCCCAGATTCATGTCCCCTCCATCTCTGCCCCCAGATTCATGTCCCACATCTCTGCCCCCAGATTCATGTCCCCTCCATCTCTGCCCCCAGATTCATGTCCCACATCTCTGCCCCCAGATTCATGTCCCTCCATCTCTGCCCCCAGATTCATGTCCCTCCATCTCTGCCCCCAGATTCATGTCCCCTCCATCTCTGCCCCCAGATTCATGTCCCTCCATCTCTGCCCCCAGATTCATGTCCCTCCATCTCTGCCCCCAGATTCATGTCCCTCCATCTCTGCCCCCAGATTCATGTCCCTCCATCTCTGCCCCCAGATTCATGTCCTATCCATCTCTGCCCCCAGATTCCTGTCCCTCCATCTCTGCCCCCAGATTCCTGTCCCTCCATCTCTGCCCCCAGATTCATGTCCCCCATCTCTGCCCCCAGATTCATGTCCCTCCATCTCTGCCCCCAGATTCATGTCCTCTCCATCTCTGCCCCCAGATTCATGTCCCCACATCTCTGCCCCCAGATTCATGTCCCCACATCTCTGCCCCCAGATTCATGTCCCACATCTCTGCCCCCAGATTCATGTCCCTCCATCTCTGCCCCCAGATTCATGTCCCTCCATCTCTGCCCCCAGATTCATGTCCCCCCTCCATCTCTGCCCCCAAATTCATGTCCTCTCCATCTCTGCCCCCAGATTCATGTCCCCCATCTCTGCCCCCAGATTCATGTCCCCCATCTCTGCCCTCAGATTCATGTCCTCTCCATCTCTGCCCCCAGATTCATGTCCCCCATCTCTGCCCCCAGATTCATGTCCTCTCCATCTCTGCCCCCAGATTCATGTCCCCCATCTCTGCCCCCAGATTCATGTCCCCCATCTCTGCCCCCAGTGTCATGCCGTCCTCTCCTTCATCTGCCCCCAGATTCACGTTCCACCTCCACATTAAACTTACCTTCTCCTCCGCTCCCTCGCCGCCTCTCTCGCTGACACATGCGGCTGAAGGAAGGAGCTGACACAGGTCAGCTCCTTGCTTCGCCGCTGCCCGCCTCTCTCGCTGACACATGCGGCTGAAGCTTCGCTGCTGCCGCCGGCTCCTGGCTTGTAGACGCGATGTACAAGCCAGGAGCCGGCAGCAGCGGTGAAGCGAGGAGCTGACACAGGTCAGCTCCTCGCTTCAGCTGCATGTGTCAGCGAGAGAGAGACGCAGCGGCGAAGCGAGCACGCGAGCAGCTTCAGCCGCGTGTGTCAGGGAGAGACGCGGGCAGCGGCGAAGCGAGAAGCTGACCTGTGTCAGCTCCTTCCTTCAGCCGCATGTGTGTTCAACTCAGATCTGCGTCCTCTGGACGCAGATCTGAGTTGAAATCGGGACATACCTCCCTCCAACCGGGACCGCGGGACATGTCACCCAAATCGGGACTGTCCCGCGGAAATCGGGACAGTTGGGAGGTATGCCTTAGTAAGCCCTGCACACAGAATTATGTCCCATAGTGTCCCCTGCACACAGTATTATAGCCCATAGTGTCCCCTGCACACTGTATTATAGCCCATAGTGTTCCCTGCACACTGTATTATAGCCCATAGTGTTCCCTGCACATACAAGTATCCCCCATAGTCGCCCCTGCACACAGTATTATGCCCCATAGTGGCACCTCCACACAGTATTATCCCCCATAGTGGCCCCTCCACACAGTATTATCCCCCATAGTGGCCCCTCCACACAGTATTATCCCCCATAGTGGCCCCTGCACACAGTATTATCCCCCATAGTGGCCCCTGTACACAGTATTATACCCCATAGTGGCTCCTGCACACAGTATTATCCCCCATAGTGGCCCCTGCACACAGTATTATGTCCCATAGTGGCCCCTGCACACAGTATTATGTCCCATAGTGGCCCCTGCACACAGTATTATCCCCCATAGTGGCCCTGTACACAGTATTATACCCCATAGTGGCTCCTGTACACAGTATTATCCCCCATAGTGGTCCCTGCACACAGTATTATCCCCCATAGTGGCCCCTGCACACAGTATTATCCCCCATAGTGGCCCCTGCACACAGTATTATCCCCCATAGTCGCCCCTGCACACAGTATTACAGCCCATAGTGGACACCCATAAACAATTATACTCTGGGGTCTTTTCAGACCCCAGAGTATAATAATTGGAGACCCGGGGGAAGAAAAACATAAAAAATTACTGTTACTTACCTGTCCCCCGGCTCCTACGCAGTCTTGACCGCTGTCGGCCCTCTTCTATGACGTCGGATGTCACATGACCCGGGAAGCAGGCTGGGTTCATGTGACATCAGAGACGTCAGACAATTTGGACGGAGGCCTGGCAGGATCGTGGAGAGGTAAGTAACTGTGTTTTTTATGTTCCCTTACCTCTCCCGTTCCGGCAATCATTATACTCGGGGGTCTGCAAAGACCCCTGAGTATAATGATAGCCTTTGTGGGGCCCACGGTGTCACTTACCGATCCCGGCCCAGCCAGGATCGGCAAGTGAATAGGGCCCGTAACGGCCTATTAAAAAAAAAAAAAAAAAACGCAGCGGTAGCGGTTGTCACCGGGCCCCCTAATGGCCCTGTGGCAGCCGCCTCCGCTGCCTCTATGGTAGTTATGCCACTGGTACCCCCTTACCCTTAAAAACAAAAAGGTCTTGTAACTTTACCTGCAATGAAATTCCAGAGACAAATACCCGCAGGACCCTTAATGGACCGATAAGGGACTTTCAGTGCGTTATATATGCAGAATCCAAAACTGATCAGAGCAAAAGCAATGGCTGTGCAGAGGAAGAGGATAATGAAGACATGGAGGGCGGTGTTCAGTGTTTTCACCATATCTGGAAATACTGTAAGGAGAAAACATAATAATGTTGCTATATGAATGGCATAATAATGGTTCCTAGAAATGACAGTACAAAAAAACTTGTGAAAAAAAAACACAGATGAAAATTTTTGTAATTACATTTTTGTAAGCAAAAGCTGAGATTGTAAAACATGTTGATAAATTGAGGTGCTCGGATATAATAATCCACTCAACCTTGTAGCTTCTACTTCAACAAAACTGGTACATTATGAACTGTATATGTATATATATAGTGAGAGAGTGAAGGGTGTAGTCTGGGAAGACAGGTATATTCCAGCCAGGCACCTAAAGGGTGTTTGGTAAAGACTCACACCAGGGAGGTCAGCTGATTAATCAGGCCCTAATAACAGTCTGAGTGTGAAGACTAGCAGGGTGGCATCACACTGACAGAGCTGACCTGTCCAGACCGGACCTCCAAAGCAGGTACTGTGCCACTCGTTGTTGTTGCCAAGGTGGGAGACTGGTAGCCAGTCTCCTGTATAGTCAGGGAAAAGTTTCCTTACGTTTAATTTAGTTTCTCAGCTGAGAAGGGTTTTGTTTTGTTTATCCTGTGACTTTGCAAAGCAGTGTATGCACTACAGGTGAATAAAGCCTCAACTGCTACAAGCATCTACCTGAGCAGTTCCCCACTATATATATATATATGTTGATGTATATACTTACACTGTGTTCCAAATTTTTATGCAAATAACATTTTCTCAATTTTACAAAAATGACATATATGAATTGCAGTCATTGTAATTTTCTAGTCATCAACTATTAGAGTACAATTGAAAGGTTTTTGAACAAACTGCCTTTGATAACAGTATATTTTAACAAAAAAATAAACACAAAGTGCACGTTCTAAATTATTATGCACAGCAGAGTTTTCAACCTTTTTATTTTTATAAAGAACAAAAAAATGGTCATTTGTGAAATTCTAAGCATTACCAGGTTATTACAAACTGAAATCAAACAGTTTTCAAGTCAAAACTTTCTTCTAGGTGATGTTACATTTGCACATCGGACCCCTTGTTCTAAAGGAGCTTCTGAACTCTCTTGTCCATTGAATTTGTCAGGGTTTGGATGGTTTTGGCTTCAATTGTTTTGCATGAGGACTGAATACCCTCCCAGAGCTGTTGCTTAGATGTGAACTGCCTCCCGCCATCATAGACACTCCTTTTGATGATGCTCCAGGGGTTCTCAATGGGGTTGAGGTCAGGGGAGCATGGGGGCCACACCATAAGTTTGTCCCCTTTTATGCCCATAGCAGCCAGAGATGCAGATGTGTTATTTGCAGCCTGAGACATTGGTGCATTATCATGCATGACAATGATCTTGCTGCGGATTGCATGGTTTGTTCTTCTTGAACCATGGCACGAAGTGCTGTTTGAGAAATTCCACATACATTATGGAGTTCATCTTTACCCCTTCAGGGATCCTAGAGGGGCTGACAATCTCCCCATGATTCCAGCCCAAAACATTACTCCACCTCCTCCTTGTTGGCGCCGTACCCGTATTTGCATGGGGTGTCCATCAACCAGCCATTCTCCACTCCATCCATCTGGACCATCGAGCGTTGCACGGCACTCCTTGGTGAACAAAACAGTTTTGAAGTCAGTCTTCATGTATTGTTTGGCCCACTGGAGCCGTTTCTGCTTGTGTGCAGGATAGAGGAGGTCAACAGGATGGCTTACGCACAGCTGCAAACCTCTGAAGGACCCTGCAACTTGTTCTTCAGGGGACGTTGGAGGCACCAGCAGCTTCAAAAACATGTCTGCTGCTATGACAAGGCATTTTTGCAGCTGCTCTTTTAACCTGACGTAATTTTATGTTGGAAAGAGTCCTCAATTTTCCCTTATCCGCACGCACACGTGTGTGCTGTGACTCAGCTACATACTTCTTGATTGTGTGATGATAACGATGAAGCGTCTTGGCAATGTTGGTTGTAGTCATTCCTTGACCTAAATACTCCACAATTTGTTGCTTCTCAGCAGCTGACACATCCTTTTTCTTTCCCATTTTGGCAGAAAATGTAGGCTGCTTAATAATGTGGGACAGCCTTCTTAAGTAGTCTTGCCTATAATTGGACACACCTGCCAAACTAATTAACACAGGCATGTGCAATTGCTCTCAGTGATATAAAGAACCCTGACACACATCACCATCAATGAGTTTAACTGACAAACAAAAAAATTCTTACCTTACTCAGCTTGAAATAGGCTAATGGCTCCGCCTCCCCTGTCGTTGTTAATGTCCTGTTTAGATTGACTGATGATATTCTGTAAATATGTTCCACATATACGGCGCTGGTTACAGCGTTGGGTTGAGGGGGGCGTGGTGTGTAACCGCGTCACTCCTGCATGCGTAATAGGATTGGATGATGTATGCGCATGCGCATTAGAGCCCAGAGAATCACAGGCGGCTTACTCAGGGGGCTTGGTCTGCATTAGACCTCCCAATTGGTGGATGACATCAGGGGAGGCGGAGCCATTAGCCTATTTCAAGCTGAGTAGTGGCGCGCTGACTCGCAGCTGTATACTAGTGCCGAGGGGGAGCGAGGTTGCTTTACTGGCTCTTCAAAACCTTTGCTAACATTATGCACCTCTGATGAATTGCTGCAAGAATTTGGCAGCTAAGAAACGCGTTGGTGGTTAATAATTGTATCGCCTAGTGACTACACGGATTCTAACACTGTGAGAGAGTGATTGGGTCCGTAGTTAGCTCTAGCTCTGGCAGGTTATGTGTATCTATGGTACTAGGGAGACGCTATTACTTAGGTTTCCCTGATCTTAGGAGGGAGGCTTTAATTATCACCCGCCTGAGTAGATCTGGATACAATGCTATGGGACTTAAAAACAGTGGGCTAATAAGCATTAGGGTTTAATAAACAATAACCAGTATGCTCCTATTAGTTTAGTCCCGCTCTAGCTGCAATAAATGACTGGTACTAACATTGCAGTGAAACCAATTGATATTTTGGAGTCCTAAAATAAATACAAGGATCGTTGCTACAGGTGTTTTTTGCCAGTCAGTATATATTTTAATCACTTACCTGTGCACAATATAAGTTGAAGGGTGTTTTCTATATTTTAACTTTTGATAATAATAAAGGTATTTTAGATTTTATATCCTCTTGGGGTGGATTTGGGACTTTTCCACAAAAAGTTTTTGCTTTATATTTTGAGGGTACTACCAAACTATTGGCTACCAATTTTTTGAGTGCTATACAGTCACAGCAAAGTGGATGGAATTCTAGTAAATCCCATTTCTACTTTGCGGGAAAATGTACCATCGCGGTTTTGGAAATTGCTGCATGTCAAACATATAAACGTATGGAAACGTTGGTATAATTGAAGCTAAAAGTCCATAGAGGAAACCTCTGCGAACTTTCTGTGCAAAGCGCTGTGGGAAGAACCACAGTGCTTTGCCACCGCATCTTTCCCATCGCGCTTTTTTGTTGCGGGACGCCAAGTGGCGCCTTAGCCTTTGATGGCATTTTTTAACTTTTGTTAGTGACAGACAAAAAGTGGCAATTCTGAATTTTTTTTTCACAGTTTTGAAGGACCTCGGCAGGGAGGTTGTTCCCACCATTTTGGAGAACTAATCACAGATCTTCTGTGGATGTCGCTTGCTCCATCCTTCTGTCTTCATGTAATCCCAGACAGACTGGATGATCAGGGCTCTCCTCCAACAAAAGGCAAAGGTCGCACCAAATATGGATGAGATTTAGATTTCTCTTTTCTTCATTCACTTCATTTTGTTAATTGACAAATATAAACTATTAACCCTTCTATTTTTGAAGCCTTCTCAGGCTGGGTTCACACCAGAAATTGAATTCGGTTCAGGGATTCTGTCCCCACTATAGTCTATGGGGTCAGCGGGTTTCCACGGGCAGCCACTTTGTAAAGGGATTGGGTTACCATTTTTCAAGTCCCCAAGCAGACCTGAAGAATGAAAAACCAAGCTCAAGTGTGCACCTAGAGTTACTCTGCAGCATTTTTTTCACACTTGCCTAAAACATTTGCACGGGGAGGCCACTTTTCAGTGTAAGTTTGGATTATTTGAGGTTTGTATATATATACATGACAACTGCAGTGACCATTTTGTCTGTGAATAAAGACTTGAATCTGCCTATAGTATTAATGATTTTCCAGATTTGCCCCTTTTGGTAACCGGCAGCCATAGTTCCAAGGGTGCAATTGCGCGCATGCGCAGTCGGCTCTACTAGTGTCTCACTAGTAGAAAGACGACGAAAGAAGAGGGGGATTAGCCAAAGATAGAAGCGTCACTGGAGCCTGTTCTCGAGCAGCAGTGGGGACGCCCCCATCGCATTTCCAGCGCTGGAGCCCGCCCCCCTCACTGCGAGAGAACTAATTTACATACCAGTAAAAAAACGGTATTTCTAAGGAACGGCGCGGCGGAGATCACATCAAAAGGTAAGCAACGAATAGCCTTTCTGAAGTCTATTCCGATGTCTTATCCACAAAAAAAGAGGTTTTAATGGTAGAATCCCTTTAATGAATACAGCAAATGGATAATGTAAATTGCTATGGCATAGGGATAATGTGTTTACAAGAAGGTCCATGAGAGTTGCACAAAAACTATCAGTACAAATTGTAGGTCTGATGGATGAGTCACATTCTCCAGGTTTATCATTCTCTAGATCTTTCCTTTCACGGTGCCAAATGCTGCCACCGTGCCCATTACCAAAAAGATAAGTGGCATTTAGATAGAAGAAGGGCCAGAAGTTATCAGTTAAGACATAGGACAGGCTAAGAATACCCAGACCTTCTAAAAATATTCTAATCAATTAGAAAACTGACCATTCACAAACATATAAGGCTGAGTTTTTTTAAATCTGATTCATCACAGGATCAGCTTGAACTATGTCTACAATGATGGATGCGGATGGAGCACATTCAGTGGCGTAACTAGGAAATAGTCCCCCTTCAACATAGATAATAGGCCTCACCCACACACAGCTAGACCCACAGGTGATAGTCCCCAGCCACATAGGTAATGGTGCATTCGCACAGCTAATAGTTCCCCTATACATAACAGTCCCCCCCTCCCCATATATGTAATAGTGTCCCCACAACAAGAGTTCCACTGCAGGTAATGGCCACCCTTCCCTCACACAGGTAAGGGAGTGAAGGGTGGCCATTACCCCACATACCATCCATCCTCTCCATCCCCAATACCATCCTCGTTTCCTCGCCGAAACCATAGCCGTCTGCACTGTGTGTCTTCTATTCTACTCCAGACTCCCCTACCTCCTACTCTGTGGCATTGATGGTTCTTTAAGTAGGGGACAGAGGAGTCGGAAGGATATAAAACAGACACACACACCGCCATGTGTCATGCTAACTAGAAGGTAAATTATACAATTCAATGCAGCAGGCAGCAATGGTGTCGTGAGGGGACTGTGGGCTCCAATGGCTTAGGGAGCGGGTCGCAAGTGCTTCCCCTGTGACCCTAATAGCTATGCCACTGCTCCTAAAACAAAAAAATAATGCAGGTCTTTAATAGGATGCAAATCAGCCTTCAGGTCCTCTGGGACGGGGCCTGATTTCCTAAATTTCTTTATAGAAACCTGAGATGCTGAAAACGACTTTCACAAGGGAAGACAATCTACTACAGAGCTGGAGACCTTGCAGCTGTCTGTAGGCAAATCTGGCAAATTAAGCTCCACCCCAATGCACTTTCTAGTACATTTGCATATTCATAAAAAAATTATTATCTCTGCATTGCTTCATCGATGAACCACAAAGATATATTTCCATACCCCATATATTTTACTGACAAGCATGCTAAGGTCTTCAGGCTTGGATGTCCCAATTCTTCCACCCCCCCTCCAAATGCATTTTAAGGGTGATGTATATGTCTACCATGTCTGATATACACCAAAAGTGAAAAAGACGTGTTGGACACCATCCATTGAAAGCGGAACTGTGGTTATATATGTTTGACTATACTGTATGACATGATGTTTCCTGGTACAGGTGCCAAATGTATACTGCAAACAGAATTTGATTGCACCCCAATCCAGCTTTCCCATGTGGAAGATAGACAATGGGCCCCCGAAGTCATCTGACCAAGTAGTGTTACCTTTGCAACCTCTATAAAACCATTGCTGGCTGCCATTTTGGCCTGCAGCTGTCACCTGTTCTGTTACCTAATGTATACAACAGACCAAGATAACTGAGGAGAACTATTGTTTCCCTTAATTTTTGGATTATATTTGTTAAAGGATATTTTACCACTAGTAATAGTTATCCACTATCCATGAGACAGAGGGTGAGGGCCTCACTGCTGGGGTCACGACTGCTATGACACCCAATAACAAGGATCTGTGAGTGCCCCATATAAGTGGATCGATGGAGCGCATACTTGGCCACTAGTCCATGTACTTGGTGGCCATAATATAACCTCAGGTGATTGGAGTCGTGTGCAGGCTGACCCAATGGACGGAATTGCCTGAAAATTTGTATGTGTGCTAATCAAGGCATGGGGAAACGGATGGCATGAAAAAAATTAAAAAAAATAATAAAATTTAATATGAAAACTCCCCACCAGGGGATAATGTCTGTCGATACTTGGGGATGTCCCATTTCGACCACCGACTAGCATGACTGTTCAATGTATGGTGAGCATGGTCATCCTATACAGAACGTGCTCGACGCTTGCGTGTAACGTCTCTGGTGAGATGCTGCGCACTTCTAACGTGATGTGGTCTTTGAGGTCAGGCAGGGTTTCGACATTCCCCCAATAAACACGCTCTTTCAAGTATCCCCACAACCAGAAATCACAAGGGGTGAGATCCGGAGAGCGCGGTGGCCACGCTGTAGGGAATGAGCGGCTCAAAATCCTGTCATCGGGAAAATGTGCACGAAGAGCGTTCTTCACAGGATTTGCGATGTGAGGAGGGGCTCCATCCTGCATGAAGGTGATCGTCTGCAGACACTGCCGCTGTTGGAGTTGGGGAACGCGACCACTATTTCCAGCATTGTCCGGTACCTCGCTGCTGTGACGGAACAGGTGGCAATTCCAGGTGGGCCCAAATCTTCGAAAAAAGAACGCTCCGATCATGAACGATGAGGTGAACCCACACCAAACGGTCACCTTGGGCAAATGCAGCGGAACCACCTCGAGCGCACGCGGGTTTTCGGTGGCCCATATGCGACAGTTCTGTGTGTTGACCGTTCCATTCAGGTAAAAATGCGCTTCGTCGCTCCACAGGATATTCCATGGCCAATTGGTATCCACTTCCACTCTGGCCAGAAACATTAATGCAAATGTCATGCGGGTGTCATTGTCACGAGGAAGCAGTTGGTGATGATTTTTAGGGTTGTTTTATTTATTTATTTTTCATTCCATCCGTTTCCCCATGCCTTGATTAGCACACATACAAATTTTCAGGAAATTTTCAGGCAATTCCGTCCATTGGGTCAGCCTGCACACGACTCCAAACATCTGAGGTTATATTATGGCCACCTTGTACTTCTAACTGATGGAGATCGCTGTTTCAGAAGTTCCATAGTCGTGGCCATCTATCTATTCACATGGGGCACTCAATGATGACTACTTTCATGATCCCACTGGTGGAACCCCCTGTAATCATACGCCTATACCTTATCCTGTGAATAGGCAACAAGTGCTATTAGTAGAGAAAACCCCTTTAAGCAGAAGGTTAGTATAGGAAATGACCTAGATATAGGAAATATTAACAATAACAATAACTGTATACTCACTCTTGAACGTGAAGCTTCGTTTCCCCAGTCCACACTGCCGTACTTTACCTCCCTCAAAAAGTCCGTAATAGATATTCCCAATAAACTTCACTAACTCTGGATCCGAGGCATTAACCAGATCAACTCCTGTCTGACACAGCGTCTTCCCAGTCATCCATTTTTGGGTTGCCATTGCAATAACGATCAGCAAGAATGACACGAAACTCAGCGCGGAAGCCAAGGAGAATAGAGTTTTCTTGAAGCACCCAGGCATTATAAAATGTTCAAGAAATCATCCCTGGCACAGCCATGCAGTAAGAGCGATGCGTGTTAGCAGTCAGACATGTGTGCACATCCCGGGGATATTCCATGGCGAGCTTTGTGTTCCTTGGCTTGAATGTGTGGATCAGGGATGATATGTAGTAACACAGGCTGTAGGCACAGGGGCATCTTGCAATGAAGATCTTCAGCAGACTGTAACAGTGGTGTAGGTTGAATCCTAGAGGCAGTAACTCTATCTCCAGGGCTCTGCTAGTGTTTCACCCGACCGCTGTATTGTCTCCGCTGTAAATACTCAGATGACAATTGCTATACAGCAGCTCCAGGACAACATTGCTTACCTGAAATTTTTTGTGAGTTCACATGAATATTGAAAAAAAAAATGTACAGTTTTACCGGGACATTCACATGTTCGATTTGTGTGATGGATCATGTGAACAGCTTATCAAAAAATAAGAGATGTCATTACATTTTATCAGATCACTTTACATACTCAAGTCTATGAGACTGCATGAAAAGAGATGCTACACGTATGCAAAATGGGTCGTGTGAAAACTGCCTTGTAGACCTCGGACCCATATCTGGGAGGCACACGCAAGTTCAGAACAGGGACCTGAGACCTGCATGTGTCATAAATTGTAAGCTCTTGCGGGCAGAGTCCTCTATCCCACTGTACCAGTTGGTCACTATTAGTATTGTACTTGTATTGTGTATTTTATACAGTCCTATGAAAAAGTTTGGGCACCCCTATTAATCTTAATTAGAGATGAGCGAACAGTGTTCTATCGAACTCATGTTCGATTGGATATTAGGCTGTTCGGCATGTTCGAATCGAATCGAACACCGCGTGGTAAAGTGCGCCATTACTCGATTCCCCTCCCACCTTCCCTGGCGCCTTTTTTGCTCCAATAACAGCGCAGGGTAGGTGGGACAGGAACTACGACACCGGTGACGTTGAGAAAAGTAGGCAAAACCCATTGGCTGCCGAAAACATGTGACCTCTAATTTAAAAGAACAGCGCCGCCCAGGTTCGCGTCATTCTGAGCTTGCAATTCACCGAGGACGGAGGTTTCCGTCCAGCTAGCTAGGGCTTAGATTCTGGGTAGGCAGGGACAGGCTAGGATAGGAAGGAGAAGACAACCAACAGCTCTTATAAGAGCTAAATTCCAGGGAGAAGCTTGTCAGTGTAACGTGGCACTGACGGGCTCAATCGCCGCAACCCAGCTTTCCCAGGATCCTGAATGGAATACACTGTCAGTGTATTCCCGTATACCCGATATATACCCCCGATACCCGTTCCAACGGTGTGCCCCCCCACCTTCACCCCAGAAATACCCTGCAAGTCCCCTAGCAATAGAATTGGGACTATATACACCCACTATTTTTGCTACTGCCATATAGTGCCATTGTCTGACTGGGAATTCAAAGAATATATTGGGGTTACGTGCACCCACAATTTTTACTACTGGTATACAGTGCCAGTTTCTGACTGGTAATTCAAAGAATATATTGGGGTTATAAATACCCTCATTTCTTGCTACTGGTATATAGTGCCATTGTCTGACTGGGAATTCAAAGAATATATTGGGGTTATAAATACCCTCATTTCTTGCTACTGCCATATAGTGCCAGTTTCTGACTGGGAATTCAAAGAATATATTGGGGTTACGTGCACCCACAATTTTTACTACTGGTATACAGTGCCAGTTTCTGACTGGTAATTCAAAGAATATATTGGGGTTATAAATACCCTCATTTCTTGCTACTGGTATATAGTGCCATTGTCTGACTGGGAATTCAAAGAATATATTGGGGTTACGTGCACCCACAATTTTTACTACTGGTATACAGTGCCAGTTTCTGACTGGGAATTCAAAGAATATATTGGGGTTACAAATACCCTCATTTCTTGCTACTGCCATATAGTGCCAGTTTCTGACTGGTAATTCAAAGAATATATTGGGGTTATAAATACCCTCATTTCTTGCTACTGGTATATAGTGCCATTGTCTGACTGGGAATTCAAAGAATATATTGGGAATACAAATACCCTCATTTCTTGCTACTGCCATATAGTGCCATTGTCTGACTGGGAATTCAAAGAATATATTGGGGTTACGTGCACCCACAATTTTTACTACTGGTATACAGTGCCAGTTTCTGACTGGGAATTCAAAGAATATATTGGGGTTACAAATACCCTCATTTCTTGCTACTGCCATATAGTGCCAGTTTCTGACTGGTAATTCAAAGAATATATTGGGGTTATAAATACCCTCATTTCTTGCTACTGGTATATAGTGCCATTGTCTGACTGGGAATTCAAAGAATATATTGGGGTTACGTGCACCCACAATTTTTACTACTGGTATACAGTGCCAGTTTCTGACTGGGAATTCAAAGAATATATTGGGGTTATGTGCACCCACAATTTTTACTACTGGTATACAGTGCCATTGTCTGACTGGGAATTCAAAGAATATATTGGGGTTACGTGCACCCACAATTTTTACTACTGGTATACAGTGCCATTGTCTGACTGGGAATTCAAAGAATATATTGGGGTTATAAATACCCTCATTTTTTGCTACTGGTATATAGTGCCATTGTCTGACTGGGAATTCAAAGAATATATTGGGGTTACGTGCACCCACAATTTTTACTACTGGTATACAGTGCCAGTTTCTGACTGGGAATTCAAAGAATATATTGGGGTTACAAATACCCTCATTTCTTGCTACTGCCATATAGTGCCAGTTTCTGACTGGTAATTCAAAGAATATATTGGGGTTACGTGCACCCACAATTTTTACTACTGGTATACAGTGCCAGTTTCTGACTGGGAATTCAAAGAATATATTGGGGTTACAAATACCCTCATTTCTTGCTACTGCCATATAGTGCCAGTTTCTGACTGGGAATTCAAAGAATATATTGGGGTTATAAATACCCTCATTTCTTGCTACTGGTATATAGTGCCATTGTCTGACTGGGAATTCAAAGAATATATTGGGGTTACGTGCACCCACAATTTTTACTACTGGTATATAGTGCCAATTTCTAACTGGGAATTCAAAATGCGCAAGGCTCCCGGAAAGGGACGTGGACGAGGCCGTGGGCGAGGTCGGGGGAATGGTTCTGGGGAGCAAGGTAGCAGTGAAGCCACAGGACGTCCCGTGCCTACTCCTGTGGGGCAGCAAGCATTGCGCCACTCCACAGTGCCAGGGTTGCTTGCCACATTAACTAAACTGCAGGGTACAAACCTTAGTAGGCCCGAGAACCAGGAACAGGTCTTGCAATGGCTGTCAGAGAACGCTTACAGCACATTGTCCAGCAGCCAGTCAGACTCTGCCTCCTCTCCTCCTATTACCCAACAGTCTTGTCCTCCTTCCTCCCAAAATTCCCAAGCTTCACAGAACAATAACCCCAACTGTCCCTGCTCCCCAGAGCTGTTCTCCGCTCCTTTCATTGTCCCTCAACCTGCCTCTCCACGTCACGATTCCACGAACCTAACAGAGGAGCATCTGTGTCCAGATGCTCAAACACTAGAGTCTCCTCCATCTCCGTTCGATTTGGTGGTGGATGACCAGCAACCCACCCTCATCGACGATGATGTGACGCAGTTGCCGTCAGGGCATCCAGTTGACCGGTGCATTGTGCGGGAGGAGGAGATGAGACAGGAGTTGGAAGAGGAAGTGGTGGATGATGAGGACACTGACCCGACCTGGACAGGGGGGATGTCAAGCGGGGAAAGTAGTGTGGATGTTGAGGCAAGTGCAGCACCAAAAAGGGTAGCTAGAGGCAGAGGCAGAGGTCAGCAGCTTAGGCGAAGCCAGGCCACACCCGGAATCTCCCAAGATGTTCCAGTTCGTACCCAGCCCCGAAAAACTCCCACCTCGAGGGCACGTTTCTCGAAGGTGTGGAGTTTTTTCAAGGAATGCGCCGAGGACAGATATAGTGTTGTCTGCACAATTTGCCTCTCGAAATTGATTAGGGGCTCTGAGAAGAGCAACCTGTCCACCACTTCAATGCGCCGTCATTTGGAATCCAAGCACTGGAATCAGTGGCAGGCAGCAACGGCAGGACAAAGGCCGCCTGCCGTTCACGCCCCTGCCACTGCCTCTGCCACTGCCACTGCTGACTGTGCTGGCGATGCACTCCAGAGGACGAGCCAGGACACCACTTCATCTGCCTCCGCCACTTTGTTGACTTCTCCCTCATCCTCCCCTGTTCCTGTCTTATCTCCTTCTCCTGCACCATCAAAGGCACCATCAGGCGCTTCTTTACAACAACCCACCATCTCTCAGACATTGGAGCGGCGGCAGAAATACACTGCTAACCACACACACGCGCAAGCCTTGAACGCCAACATCGCTAAACTGCTGGCCCAGGAGATGTTGGCGTTCCGGCTTGTTGAAACTCCCGCCTTCCTGGACCTGATGGCAACTGCGGCACCTCGCTATGCCGTCCCTAGCCGTCACTACTTCTCCCGGTGTGCCGTCCCCGCCTTGCACCAGCACGTGTCACTCAACATCAGGCGGGCCCTTAGTTCCGCGCTTTGCACAAAGGTCCACTTGACCACCGACGCGTGGACAAGTGCATGCGGACAGGGACGCTACATTTCACTGACGGCACACTGGGTGAATGTAGTTGAGGCTGGGACTGCTTCCCAAACTGGCCCGGTGTACCTCGTCTCCCCGCCTAACATTCCTGGCAGGGACACGAGAAGAACACCCCCCTCCTCCTCCTCCTCTACCGCCTCCTCCTCCGCCACCGCCTCCTCCTCCGCCACCGCCTCCTCCTCCGCTGTTAGATTGACCCCAGCTACGAGTTGGAAACGTTGCAGCACTGGCGTTGGTAGACGTCAGCAGGCTGTGCTGAAGCTGATCAGCTTGGGGGACAGACAGCACACTGCCTCCGAGGTGAGGGATGCCCTCCTCGATGAGACGGCAATATGGTTTGAGCCGCTGCACCTGGGCCCAGGCATGGTCGTTTGTGATAACGGCCGGAACCTGGTAGCAGCTCTGGAGCTTGCCGGACTCCAACATGTTCCATGCCTGGCCCACGTCTTCAACCTAGTGGTGCAACGTTTCCTAAAGAGCTACCCCAATGTTCCAGAGCTACTGGTGAAAGTGCGGCGCATGTGCGCCCACTTTCGCAAGTCGACAGTAGCCGCTGCTAGCTTAAAATCTCTCCAGCAACGCCTGCATGTGCCACAACACCGGCTTTTGTGCGACGTCCCCACACGCTGGAACTCAACGTTTCAGATGTTGAATAGAGTGGTTGAGCAGCAGAGACCTTTGATGGAATACCAGCTACAAAACCCTAGGGTGCCACAAAGTCAGCTGCCTCAGTTTCTCATCCATGAGTGGCCATGGATGAGAGACCTTTGTGACATCCTACGGGTGTTTGAGGAGTCCACAAGGAGGGTGAGCTCTGAGGATGCGATGGTGAGCCTTACAATCCCGCTCTTGTGTGTTCTGAGAGAATCCCTGATTGACATCAGGGATAACTCAGATCACACAGAGGAGTCAGGGATAGCATCCGATCCGTCACAGCTGGAGAGTAGGTCCACACATCTGTCCGCTTCATCGCGTTTAATGGAGGAGGAGGAGGAGGAGGAGGAAGAAGAGTTGTCCGATGATGTGATGGTGATACAGGAGGCTTCCGGGCAACTTCGAATCGTCCCATTGTTGCAGCGCGGATGGGTAGACATGGAGGATGAGGAGGAAATGGAGATTGAACTTTCCGGTGGGGCCAGAGGAGTCATGCCAACTAACACTGTGGCAGACATGGCTGAGTTCATGTTGGGGTGCTTTACAACCGACAAGCGTATTGTCAAAATCATGGAGGACAACCAGTACTGGATCTTTGCTATCCTTGACCCCCGGTATAAAAACAACATCTCGTCTTTTATTCCGGTAGAGGGGAGGGCCAATCGCATCAATGCTTGCCACAGGCAATTGGTGCAGAATATGATGGAGATGTTTCCAGCATGTGACGTTGGCGGCAGGGAGGGCAGTTCCTCCAGTAGGCGACCAAGTTCTCACCGGTCCACACAAACGAGGGGCACACTGTCTAAGGTCTGGGACACCTTGATGGCACCCCCTCGCCAAAGTGCTGCCACAGAGGGTCCTAGTGTCACCAGGCGTGAGAAGTATAGGCGCATGTTGCGGGAATACCTTTCCGACCACAGCCCTGTCCTCTCCGACCCCTCTGCGCCCTACACGTATTGGGTGTCGAAGTTGGACCTGTGGCTTGAACTTGCCCTATATGCCTTGGAGGTGCTGTCCTGTCCTGCCGCCAGCGTCCTATCTGAGAGGGTGTTCAGTGCAGCCGGTGGCATCATCACTGACAAGCGCACCCGTCTGTCAGCTGAGAGTGCCGACCGGCTCACTTTGATAAAAATGAACCACCACTGGATAGAGCCTTCATTTTTGTGCCCACCTGTGTAAAGCACCCCAACATGAAACTCCATGTCTGTACTCAACCTCTCCAATTCCTCCGCATCCTCATACTCATCCACCATAAGCGTTGCACAATTCTGCTAATACTAGGCTCCCTCCAACATGATTTCCCCCAACTCTGCTGGTTAGAGGCTCCCTCCACCCTGATTTCCACCAACTCTGCTGGTTAGAGGCTCCCTCCACCCTGCTTTCCCACAACTCTGCTGGTTAGAGGCTCCCTCCACCATGAATTTGCCCAAACTGGGCTGGTTAGAGGCTCCCTCCACCATGAATTGGTCCAAACTGGGGTTTTTAGAGGCTCCCTCCACCATGAATTTGCCCAAACTGGGCTGTTTAGAGGCTCCCTCCACCATGAATTGGTCCAAATTGGGGTTTTTAGAGGCTTCCTCCACCATGAATTTGCCCAAACTGGGCTGGTTAGAGGCTCCCTCCACCATGAATTGGTCCAAACTGGGCTGGTTAGAGGCTCCCTCCACCATGAATTGGTCCAAATTGGGGTTTTTAGAGGCTCCCTCCACCATGAATTGGTCCAAACTGGGCTGTTTAGAGGCTCCCTCCACCATGAATTGGTCCAAACTGGGGTTTTTAGAGGCTCCCTCCACCATGAATTGGTCCAAACTGGGCTGGTTAGAGGCTCCCTCCACCATGAATTGGTCCAAACTGGGCTGTTTAGAGGCTCCCTCCACCATGAATTGGTCCAAACTGGGGTTTTTAGAGGCTCCCTCCACCATGAATTGGTCCAAACTGGGGGTTTTAGAGGCTCCCTCCACCATGAATTGGTCCAAACTGGGGTTTTTAGAGGCTCCCTCCACCATGAATTTGCCCAAACTGGGCTGTTTAGAGGCTCCCTCCACCATGAATTGGTCCAAACTGGGTTTTTTAGAGGCTCCCTCCACCATGAATTGGTCCAAACTGGGGTTTTTAGAGGCTCCCTCCACCATGAATTGGTCCAAACTGGGGTTTTTAGAGGCTCCCTCCACCATGAATTTGCCCAAACTGGGCTGTTTAGAGGCTCCCTCCACCATGAATTGGTCCAAATTGGGGTTTTTAGAGGCTCCCTCCACCATGAATTGGTCCAAACTGGGGTTTTTAGAGGCTCCCTCCACCATGAATTTGCCCAAACTGGGCTGTTTAGAGGCTCCCTCCAGCATGAATTGGTCCAAACTGGGGTTTTTAGAGGCTCCCTCCACCATGAATTGGTCCAAACTGGGGTTTTTAGAGGCTCCCTCCACCATGAATTGGTCCAAACTGGGGTTTTTAGAGGCTCCCTCCACCATGAATTGGTCCAAACTGGGCTGGTTAGAGGCTCCCTCCACCATGAATTTGCCCAAACTGGGCTGTTTAGAGGCTCCCTCCACCATGAATTGGTCCAAACTGGGCTGGTTAGAGGCTCCCTCCACCATGAATTGGTCCAAACTGGGTTTTTTAGAGGCTCCCTCCACCATGAATTGGTCCAAACTGGGGTTTTTAGAGGCTCCCTCCACCATGAATTGGTCCAAACTGGGGTTTTTAGAGGCTCCCTCCACCATGAATTTGCCAAAACTGGGCTGTTTAGAGGCTCCCTCCACCATGAATTGGTCCAAATTGGGGTTTTTAGAGGCTTCCTCCACCATGAATTTGCCCAAACTGGGCTGGTTAGAGGCTCCCTCCACCATGAATTGGTCCAAACTGGGCTGGTTAGAGGCTCCCTCCACCATGAATTGGTCCAAATTGGGGTTTTTAGAGGCTCCCTCCACCATGAATTGGTCCAAACTGGGCTGTTTAGAGGCTCCCTCCACCATGAATTGGTCCAAACTGGGGTTTTTAGAGGCTCCCTCCACCATGAATTGGTCCAAACTGGGCTGGTTAGAGGCTCCCTCCACCATGAATTGGTCCAAACTGGGTTTTTTAGAGGCTCCCTCCACCATGAATTGGTCCAAACTGGGGGTTTTAGAGGCTCCCTCCACCATGAATTGGTCCAAACTGGGGGTTTTAGAGGCTCCCTCCACCATGAATTGGTCCAAACTGGGGTTTTTAGAGGCTCCCTCCACCATGAATTTGCCCAAACTGGGCTGTTTAGAGGCTCCCTCCACCATGAATTGGTCCAAACTGGGTTTTTTAGAGGCTCCCTCCACCATGAATTGGTCCAAACTGGGGTTTTTAGAGGCTCCCTCCACCATGAATTGGTCCAAACTGGGGTTTTTAGAGGCTCCCTCCACCATGAATTTGCCCAAACTGGGCTGTTTAGAGGCTCCCTCCACCATGAATTGGTCCAAATTGGGGTTTTTAGAGGCTCCCTCCACCATGAATTGGTCCAAACTGGGGTTTTTAGAGGCTCCCTCCACCATGAATTTGCCCAAACTGGGCTGTTTAGAGGCTCCCTCCAGCATGAATTGGTCCAAACTGGGGTTTTTAGAGGCTCCCTCCACCATGAATTGGTCCAAACTGGGGTTTTTAGAGGCTCCCTCCACCATGAATTGGTCCAAACTGGGGTTTTTAGAGGCTCCCTCCACCATGAATTGGTCCAAACTGGGCTGGTTAGAGGCTCCCTCCACCATGAATTTGCCCAAACTGGGCTGTTTAGAGGCTCCCTCCACCATCAATTGGTCCAAACTGGGCTGGTTAGAGGCTCCCTCCACCATGAATTGGTCCAAACTGGGTTTTTTAGAGGCTCCCTCCACCATGAATTGGTCCAAACTGGGGTTTTTAGAGGCTCCCTCCACCATGAATTGGTCCAAACTGGGGTTTTTAGAGGCTCCCTCCACCATGAATTGGTCCAAACTGGGGTTTTTAGAGGCTCCCTCCACCATGAATTTGCCCAAACTGGGCTGTTTAGAGGCTCCCTCCACCATGAATTGGTCCAAACTGGGTTTTTTAGAGGCTCCCTCCACCATGAATTGGTCCAAACTGGGGTTTTTAGAGGCTCCCTCCACCATGAATTGGTCCAAACTGGGGTTTTTAGAGGCTCCCTCCACCATGAATTTGCCCAAACTGGGCTGTTTAGAGGCTCCCTCCACCATGAATTGGTCCAAATTGGGGTTTTTAGAGGCTCCCTCCACCATGAATTTGCCCAAACTGGGCTGTTTAGAGGCTCCCTCCACCATGAATTGGTCCAAATTGGGGTTTTTAGAGGCTCCCTCCACCATGAATTTGCCCAAACTGGGCTGTTTAGAGGCTCCCTCCACCATGAATTGGTCCAAACTGGGTTTTTTAGAGGCTCCCTCTACCATGAATTGGTCCAAACTGGGGTTTTTAGAGGCTCCCTCCACCATGAATTGGTCCAAACTGGGGTTTTTAGAGGCTCCCTCCACCATGAATTTGCCCAAACTGGGCTGGTTAGAGGCTCCCTCCACCATGAATTGGTCCAAATTGGGGTTTTTAGAGGCTCCCTCCACCATGAATTGGTCCAAACTGGGCTGTTTAGAGGCTCCCTCCACCATGAATTGGTCCAAACTGGGGTTTTTAGAGGCTCCCTCCACCATGAATTGGTCCAAACTGGGCTGGTTAGAGGCTCCCTCCACCATGAATTGGTCCAAACTGGGTTTTTTAGAGGCTCCCTCCACCATGAATTGGTCCAAACTGGGGTTTTTAGAGGCTCCCTCCACCATGAATTTGCCCAAACTGGGCTGTTTAGAGGCTCCCTCCACCATGAATTGGTCCAAATTGGGGTTTTTAGAGGCTCCCTCCACCATGAATTTGCCCAAACTGGGCTGGTTAGAGGCTCCCTCCACCATGAATTGGTCCAAACTGGGCTGGTTAGAGGCTCCCTCCACCATGAATTGGTCCAAATTGGGGTTTTTAGAGGCTCCCTCCACCATGAATTGGTCCAAACTGGGCTGTTTAGAGGCTCCCTCCACCATGAATTGGTCCAAACTGGGGTTTTTAGAGGCTCCCTCCACCATGAATTGGTCCAAACTGGGCTGGTTAGAGGCTCCCTCCACCATGAATTGGTCCAAACTGGGGTTTTTAGAGGCTCCCTCCACCATGAATTGGTCCAAACTGGGCTGGTTAGAGGCTCCCTCCACCATGAATTGGTCCAAACTGGGGTTTTTAGAGGCTCCCTCCACCATGAATTGGTCCAAACTGGGCTGGTTAGAGGCTCCCTCCACCATGAATTTGCCCAAACTGGGCTGTTTAGAGGCTCCCTCCACCATGAATTGGTCCAAACTGGGCTGGTTAGAGGCTCCCTCCACCATGAATTGGTCCAAACTGGGTTTTTTAGAGGCTCCCTCCACCATGAATTGGTCCAAACTGGGTTTTTTAGAGGCTCCCTCCACCATGAATTGGTCCAAACTGGGGTTCTTAGAGGCTCCCTCCACCATGAATTGGTCCAAACTGGGGTTTTTAGAGGCTCCCTCCACCATGAATTTGCCCAAACTGGGCTGTTTAGAGGCTCCCTCCACCATGAATTTGCCCAAACTGGGCTGTTTAGAGGCTCCCTCCACCATGAATTGGTCCAAACTGGGCTGTTTAGAGGCTCCCTCCACCATGAATTGGTCCAAACTGGGTTTTTTAGAGGCTCCCTCCACCATGAATTGGTCCAAACTGGGGTTTTTAGAGGCTCCCTCCACCATGAATTGGTCCAAACTGGGGTGTTTAGAGGCTCCCTCCACCATGAATTTGCCCAAACTCTGCTGGTTAGAGGCTCAATCCACCCTGATTTTCAAAACAAATGTTGGTGCCAACCTCAACTTACTACAAGGGCCAAATTCACTGCTGGTGACAAGCTCTCCTCACTGCAAGTGCCAAATACACATGTTTCAAGGTGTTTTCCTACTGTCAGAGAGGTGGTATTGAGTGTGTAAAGTGTGTAGTTGTTAGGCTGTGATGTTGGGGTAATAGAGGGTCTTTGGTGTGTTAGATGCCCCCAGACATGCTTCCCCTGCTGTCCCAGTGTCATTCCAGAGGTGTTGGCATCATTTCCTGTGGTGTCATAGTGGACTTGGTGACCCTCCAGACACGGATTTGGGTTTCCCCCTTAACGAGTATCTGTTCCCCATAGACTATAATGGGGTTCGAAACCCGTTCGAACACACGAACAGTGAGCGGCTGTTCGATTCGAATTTCGAACCTCGAACATTTTAGTGTTCGCTCATCTCTAATCTTAATCATTTTTAGTTCTAAATATTTTGGTGTTTGCAACAGCCATTTCAGTTTGATATATCTAATAACTGATGGACACAGTAATATTTCAGGATTGAAATGAGGTTTATTGTACTAACAGAAAATGTGCAATATGCATTAAACCAAAATTTGACCGGTGCAAAAGTATGGGCACCTCAACAGAAAAGTGACATTAATATTTAGTAGATCCTCCTTTTGCAAAGATAACAGCCTCTAGTCGCTTCCTGTAGCTTTTAATCAGTTCCTGGATCCTGGATAAAGGTATTTTGGACAAACAATCCAAGTTCAGTTAAGTTAGATGGTCGCCGAGCATGGACAGCCCGCTTCAAATCATCCCACAGATGTTCAATGATATTCAGGTCTGGGGACTGGGATGGCCATTCCAGAACATTGTAATTGTTCCTCTGCATGAATGCCTGAGGATTTGGAGCGGTGTTTTGGATCATTGTCTTGCTGAAATATCCATCCCCGGCGTAACTTCAACTTCGTCACTGATTCTTGAACATTATTCTCAAGAATCTGCTGATACTGAGTGGAATCCATGCGACCCTCAACTTTAACAAGATTCCCGATGCCGGCATTGGCCACACAGCCCCAAAGCATGATGGAACCTCCACCAAATTTTACAGTGGGTAGCATGTGTTTTTCTTGGAATGCTGTTTCTTTTTGGACGCCATGCATAACGCCTTTTTTTATAACCAAACAACTCAATTTTTGTTTCCAAAATGAAGCTGCCTTGTCCAAATGTGCTTTTTCATACCTCAGGCAACTCTATTTGTGGCGTACGTGCAGAAACGGCTTCTTTCTCATCACTCTCCCATACAGCTTCTATTTGTGCAAAGTGCGCTGTATAGTTGACCGATGCACAGTGACACCATCTGCAGCAAGATGATGCTGCAGCTCTTTGGAAGTGGTCTGTGGATTGTCCTTCACTGTTCTCACCATTCTCCTTCTCTGCCTTTCTGATATTTTTCTTGGCCTGCCACTTCTGGGCTTAACAAGAACTGTCCCTGTGGTCTTCCATTTCCTTACTATGTTCCTCACAGTGGAAACTGACAGGTTAAATCTCTGAGACAACTTTTTGTATCCTTCCCCTGAACAACTATGTTGAACAATCTTTGTTTTCAGATCATTTGAGAGTTGTTTTGAGTAGCCCATGATGCCACTCTTCAGAGGAGATTCAAATAGTAGAACAACTTGCAATTGGCCACCTTAAATACCTTTTCTTATGATTGGATACATCTGGCTATGAAGTTCAAAGCTCACTGAGGTTACAAAACCAATTTTGTGCTTCAGTAAGTCAGTAAAAAGTAGTTAGGGGAATTCAAATCAATAAAATGATAAGGATTAGAGATGAGCGAACAGTGTTCTATCGAACTCATGTTCGATCGGATATTAGGCTGTTCGGCATGTTCGAATCGAATCGAACACCGCGTGGTAAAGTGCGCCATTACTCGATTCCCCTCCCACCTTCCCTGGCGCCTTTTTTGCTCCAATAACAGCGCAGGGTAGGTGGGACAGGAACTACGACACCGGTGACGTTGAAAAAAGTAGGCAAAACCCATTGGCTGCCGAAAACATGTGACCTCTAATTTAAAAGAACACCGACGCCCAGCTTCGCGTCATTCTGAGCTTGCAATTCACCGAGGACGGAGGTTTCCGTCCAGCTAGCTAGGGCTTAGATTCTGGGTAGGCAGGGACAGGCTAGGATAGGAAGGAGAAGACAACCAACAGCTCTTATAAGAGCTAAATTCCAGGGAGAAGCTTGTCAGTGTAACGTGGCACTGACGGGCTCAATCGCCGCAACCCAGCTTTCCCAGGATCCTGAATGGAATACACTGTCAGTGTATTCCCGTATACCCGATATATACCCCGATACCCGTTCCAACGGTGTGCCCCCCCACCTTCACCCCAGAAATACCCTGCAAGTCCCCTAGCAATAGAATTGGGGCTATATACACCCACAATTTTTACTACTGGTATACAGTGCCATTGTCTGACTGGGAATTCAAAGAATATATTGGGAATACAAATACCCTCATTTCTTGCTACTGCCATATAGTGCCATTGTCTGACTGGGAATTCAAAGAATATATTGGGGTTACGTGCACCCACAATTTTTACTACTGGTATACAGTGCCATTGTCTGACTGGGAATTCAAAGAATATATTGGGGTTATAAATACCCTCATTTCTTGCTACTGCCATATAGTGCCAGTTTCTGACTGGTAATTCAAAGAATATATTGGGGTTACGTGCACCCACAATTTTTACTACTGGTATACAGTGCCATTGTCTGACTGGGAATTCAAAGAGTATATTGGGAATACAAATACCCTCATTTCTTGCTACTGCCATATAGTGCCAGTTTCTGACTGGTAATTCAAAGAATATATTGGGGTTACGTGCACCCACAATTTTTACTACTGGTATACAGTGCCATTGTCTGACTGGGAATTCAAAGAATATATTGGGGTTATAAATACCCTCATTTCTTGCTACTGCCATATAGTGCCATTGTCTGACTGGGAATTCAAAGAATATATTGGGGTTACGTGCACCCACAATTTTTACTACTGGTATACAGTGCCATTGTCTGACTGGGAATTCAAAGAGTATATTGGGAATACAAATACCCTCATTTCTTGCTACTGCCATATAGTGCCAGTGTCTGACTGGTAATTCAAAGAATATATTGGGGTTACGTGCACCCACAATTTTTACTACTGGTATACAGTGCCATTGTCTGACTGGGAATTCAAAGAGTATATTGGGAATACAAATACCCTCATTTCTTGCTACTGCCATATAGTGCCAGTTTCTGACTGGGAATTCAAAGAATATATTGGGGTTACGTGCACCCACAATTTTTACTACTGGTATACAGTGCCATTGTCTGACTGGGAATTCAAAGAGTATATTGGGAATACAAATACCCTCATTTCTTGCTACTGCCATATAGTGCCAGTTTCTGACTGGGAATTCAAAGAATATATTGGGGTTATAAATACCCTCATTTCTTGCTACTGCCATATAGTGCCATTGTCTGACTGGGAATTCAAAGAATATATTGGGGTTACGTGCACCCACAATTTTTACTACTGGTATACAGTGCCATTGTCTGACTGGGAATTCAAAGAGTATATTGGGAATACAAATACCCTCATTTCTTGCTACTGCCATATAGTGCCAGTTTCTGACTGGTAATTCAAAGAATATATTGGGGTTACGTGCACCCACAATTTTTACTACTGGTATACAGTGCCATTGTCTGACTGGGAATTCAAAGAATATATTGGGGTTACGTGCACCCACAATTTTTACTACTGGTATACAGTGCCATTGTCTGACTGGGAATTCAAAGAATATATTGGGGTTATAAATACCCTAATTTCTTGCTACTGCCATATAGTGCCATTGTCTGACTGGGAATTCAAAGAATATATTGGGGTTACGTGCACCCACAATTTTTACTACTGGTATACAGTGCCATTGTCTGACTGGGAATTCAAAGAGTATATTGGGAATACAAATACCCTCATTTCTTGCTACTGCCATATAGTGCCAGTGTCTGACTGGTAATTCAAAGAATATATTGGGGTTACGTGCACCCACAATTTTTACTACTGGTATACAGTGCCATTGTCTGACTGGGAATTCAAAGAATATATTGGGGTTATAAATACCCTCATTTCTTGCTACTGCCATATAGTGCCAGTTTCTGACTGGTAATTCAAAGAATATATTGTGGTTACGTGCACCCACAATTTTTACTACTGGTATACAGTGCCATTGTCTGACTGGGAATTCAAAGAATATATTGGGGTTACGTGCACCCACAATTTTTACTACTGGTATACAGTGCCATTGTCTGACTGGGAATTCAAAGAATATATTGGGGTTACGTGCACCCACAATTATTACTACTGGTATACAGTGCCATTGTCTGACTGGGAATTCAAAGAGTATATTGGGAATACAAATACCCTCATTTCTTGCTACTGCCATATAGTGCCAGTTTCTGACTGGGAATTCAAAGAATATATTGGGGTTACGTGCACCCACAATTTTTACTACTGGTATACAGTGCCATTGTCTGACTGGGAATTCAAAGAGTATATTGGGAATACAAATACCCTCATTTCTTGCTACTGCCATATAGTGCCAGTGTCTGACTGGTAATTCAAAGAATATATTGGGGTTACGTGCACCCACAATTTTTACTACTGGTATACAGTGCCATTGTCTGACTGGGAATTCAAAGAGTATATTGGGAATACAAATACCCTCATTTCTTGCTACTGCCATATAGTGCCAGTGTCTGACTGGTAATTCAAAGAATATATTGGGGTTACGTGCACCCACAATTTTTACTACTGGTATACAGTGCCATTGTCTGACTGGGAATTCAAAGAATATATTGGGGTTATAAATACCCTCATTTCTTGCTACTGCCATATAGTGCCAGTTTCTGACTGGTAATTCAAAGAATATATTGGGGTTACGTGCACCCACAATTTTTACTACTGGTATACAGTGCCATTGTCTGACTGGAATTCAAAGAATATATTGGGAATACAAATACCCTCATTTCTTGCTACTGCCATATAGTGCCAGTGTCTGACTGGGAATTCAAAGAATATATTGGGGTTACGTGCACCCACAATTTTTACTACTGGTATACAGTGCCATTGTCTGACTGGGAATTCAAAGAATATATTGGGAATACAAATACCCTCATTTCTTGCTACTGCCATATAGTGCCAGTTTCTGACTGGTAATTCAAAGAATATATTGGGGTTACGTGCACCCACAATTTTTACTACTGGTATACAGTGCCAATTTCTAACTAGGAATTCAAAATGCGCAAGGCTCCCGGAAAGGGACGTGGACGAGGCCGTGGGCGAGGTCGGGGGAATGGTTCTGGGGAGCAAGGTAGCAGTGAAGCCACAGGGCGTCCCGTGCCTACTCCTGTGGGGCAGCAAGCATTGCGCCACTCCACAGTGCCAGGGTTGCTTGCCACATTAACTAAACTGCAGGGTACAAACCTTAGTAGGCCCGAGAACCAGGAACAGGTCTTGCAATGGCTGTCAGAGAACGCTTACAGCACATTGTCCAGCAGCCAGTCAGACTCTGCCTCCTCTCCTCCTATTACCCAACAGTCTTGTCTTCCTTCCTCCCAAAATTCCGAAGCTTTACAGAACAATAACCCAAACTGTCCCTGCTCCCCAGAGCTGTTCTCCGCTCCTTTCATTGTCCCTCAACCTGCCTCTCCACGTCACGATTCCACGAACCTAACAGAGGAGCATCTGTGTCCAGATGCTCAAACACTAGAGTCTCCTCCATCTCCGTTCGATTTGGTGGTGGATGACCAGCAACCCACCCTCATCGACGATGATGTGACGCAGTTGCCGTCAGGGCATCCAGTTGACCGGCGCATTGTGCGGGAGGAGGAGATGAGACAGGAGTTGGAAGAGGAAGTGGTGGATGATGAGGACACTGACCCGACCTGGACAGGGGGGATGTCAAGCGGGGAAAGTAGTGTGGATGTTGAGGCAGGTGCAGCACCAAAAAGGGTAGCTAGAGGCAGAGGCAGAGGTCAGCAGCTTAGGCGAAGCCAGGCCACACCCGGAATCTCCCAAGATGTTCCAGTTCGTACCCAGCCCCGAAAAACTCCCACCTCGAGGGCACGTTTCTCGAAGGTGTGGAGTTTTTTCAAGGAATGCGCCGAGGACAGATATAGTGTTGTCTGCACAATTTGCCTCTCGAAATTGATTAGGGGCTCTGAGAAGAGCAACCTGTCCACCACTTCAATGCGCCGTCATTTGGAATCCAAGCACTGGAATCAGTGGCAGGCAGCAACGGCAGGACAAAGGCCGCCTGCCGTTCACGCCACTGCCACTGCCTCTGCCACTGCCTCTGCCTCTGCCACTGCCACTGCTGACTGTGCTGGCGATGCACTCCAGAGGACGAGCCAGGACACCACTTCATCTGCCTCCGCCACTTTGTTGACTTCTACCTCATCCTCCCCTGGTCCTGTCTTATCTCCTTCTCCTGCACCATCAAAGGCACCATCAGGCGTTTCTTTACAACAACCCACCATCTCTCAGACATTGGAGCGGCGGCAGAAATACACTGCTAACCACCCACACGCGCAAGCCTTGAACGCCAACATCGCTAAACTGCTGGCCCAGGAGATGTTGGCGTTCCGGCTTGTTGAAACTCCCGCCTTCCTGGACCTGATGGCAACTGCGGCACCTCGCTATGCCGTCCCTAGCCGTCACTACTTCTCCCGGTGTGCCGTCCCCGCCTTGCACCAGCACGTGTCACTCAACATCAGGCGGGCCCTTAGTTCCGCGCTTTGCACAAAGGTCCACTTGACCACCGACGCGTGGACAAGTGCATGCGGACAGGGACGCTACATTTCACTGACGGCACACTGGGTGAATGTAGTTGAGGCTGGGACTGCTTCCCAAACTGGCCCGGTGTACCTCGTCTCCCCGCCTAACATTCCTGGCAGGGACACGAGAAGAACACCCCCCTCCTCCTCCTCCTCTACCGCCTCCTCCTCCGCCACCGCCTCCTCCTCCGCCACCGCCTCCTCCTCCGCTGTTAGATTGACCCCAGCTACGAGTTGGAAACGTTGCAGCACTGGCGTTGGTAGACGTCAGCAGGCTGTGCTGAAGCTGATCAGCTTGGGGGACAGACAGCACACTGCCTCCGAGGTGAGGGATGCCCTCCTCGATGAGACGGCAATATGGTTTGAGCCGCTGCACCTGGGCCCAGGCATGGTCGTTTGTGATAACGGCCGGAACCTGGTAGCAGCTCTGGAGCTTGCCGGACTCCAACATGTTCCATGCCTGGCCCACGTCTTCAACCTAGTGGTGCAACGTTTCCTAAAGAGCTACCCCAATGTTCCAGAGCTACTGGTGAAAGTGCGGCGCATGTGCGCCCACTTTCGCAAGTCGACAGTAGCCGCTGCTAGCTTAAAATCTCTCCAGCAACGCCTGCATGTGCCACAACACCGGCTTTTGTGCGACGTCCCCACACGCTGGAACTCAACGTTTCAGATGTTGAATAGAGTGGTTGAGCAGCAGAGACCTTTGATGGAATACCAGCTACAAAACCCTAGGGTGCCACAAAGTCAGCTGCCTTAGTTTCACATCCATGAGTGGCCATGGATGAGAGACCTTTGTGACATCCTACGGGTCTTTGAGGAGTCCACAAGGAGGGTGAGCTCTGAGGATGCGATGGTGAGCCTTACAATCCCGCTCTTGTGTGTTCTGAGAGAATCCCTGATTGACATCAGGGATAACTCAGATCACACAGAGGAGTTAGGGATAGCATCCGATCCGTCACAGCTGGAGAGTAGGTCCACACATCTGTCCGCTTCACTGCGTTTAATGGAGGAGGAGGAGGAGGAGGAGGAGGAAGAAGAGTTGTCCGATGATGTGATGGTGATACAGGAGGCTTCCGGGCAACTTCGAATCGTCCCATTGTTGCAGCGCGGATGGGTAGACATGGAGGATGAGGAGGAAATGGAGATTGAACTTTCCGGTGGGGCCAGAGGAGTCATGCCAACTAACACTGTGGCAGACATGGCTGAGTTCATGTTGGGGTGCTTTACAACCGACAAGCGTATTGTCAAAATCATGGAGGACAACCAGTACTGGATCTTTGCTATCCTTGACCCCCGGTATAAAAAAAACATCTCGTCTTTTATTCCGGTAGAGGGGAGGGCCAATCGCATCAATGCTTGCCACAGGCAATTGGTGCAGAATATGATGGAGATGTTTCCAGCATGTGACGTTGGCGGCAGGGAGGGCAGTTCCTCCAGTAGGCAACCAAGTTCTCACCGGTCCACACAAACGAGGGGCACACTGTCTAAGGTCTGGGACACCTTGATGGCACCCCCTCGCCAAAGTGCCGCCACGGAGGGTCCTAGTGTCACCAGGCGTGAGAAGTATAGGCGCATGTTGCGGGAATACCTTTCCGACCACAGCCCTGTCCTCTCCGACCCCTCTGCGCCCTACACGTATTGGGTGTCGAAGTTGGACCTGTGGCTTGAACTTGCCCTATATGCCTTGGAGGTGCTGTCCTGTCCTGCCGCCAGCGTCCTATCTGAGAGGGTGTTCAGTGCAGCCGGTGGCATCATCACTGACAAGCGCACCCGTCTGTCAGCTGAGAGTGCCGACCGGCTCACTTTGATAAAAATGAACCACCACTGGGTAGAGCCGTCATTTTTGTGCCCACCTGTGTAAAGCACCCCAACATGAAACTCCATGTCTGTACTCAACCTCTCCAATTCCTCCGCATCCTCATACTCATCCACCATAAGCGTTGCACAATTCTGCTAATACTAGGCTCCCTCCACCCTGATTTCCCCCAACTCTGCTGGTTAGAGGCTCCCTCCACCCTGATTTCCACCAACTCTGCTGGTTAGAGGCTCCCTCCACCATGAATTTGCCCAAACTGGGCTGTTTAGAGGCTCCCTCCACCATGAATTGGTCCAAACTGGGTTTTTTAGAGGCTCCCTCCACCATTAATTGGTCCAAACTGGGCTGGTTAGAGGCTCCCTCCACCATGAATTGGTCCAAACTGGGCTGGTTAGAGGCTCCCTCCACCATGAATTTGCCCAAACTGGGCTGTTTAGAGGCTCCCTCCACCATGAATTTGCCCAAACTGGGCTGTTTAGAGGCTCCCTCCACCATGAATTGGTCCAAACTGGGCTGGTTAGAGGCTCCCTCCACCATTAATTGGTCCAAACTGGGCTGGTTAGAGGCTCCCTCCACCATTAATTGGTCCAAACTGGGCTGGTTAGAGGCTCCCTCCACCATGAATTGGTCCAAACTGGGTTTTTTAGAGGCTCCCTCCACCATGAATTGGTCCAAACTTGGCTGTTTAGAGGCTCCCTCCACCATGAATTGGTCCAAACTGGGCTGGTTAGAGGCTCCCTCCACCATTAATTGGTCCAAACTGGGCTGGTTAGAGGCTCCCTCCACCATGAATTTGCCCAAACTGGGCTGTTTAGAGGCTCCCTCCACCATGAATTTGCCCAAACTGGGCTGTTTAGAGGCTCCCTCCACCATGAATTGGTCCAAACTGGGTTTTTTAGAGGCTCCCTCCACCATGAATTGGTCCAAACTGGGCTGGTTAGAGGCTCCCTCCACCATTAATTGGTCCAAACTGGGGTGGTTAGAGGCTCCCTCCACCATGAATTGGTCCAAACTGGGCTGGTTAGAGGCTCCCTCCACCATTAATTGGTCCAAACTGGGCTGTTTAGAGGCTCCCTCCACCATTAATTGGTCCAAACTGGGCTGTTTAGAGGCTCCCTCCACCATGAATTGGTCCAAACTGGGTTTTTTAGAGGCTCCCTCCACCATGAATTTGCCCAAACTGGGCTGTTTAGAGGCTCCCTCCACCATTAATTGGTCCAAACTGGGCTGGTTAGAGGCTTCCTCCACCATGAATTTGCCCAAACTGGGCTGTTTAGAGGCTCCCTCCACCATGAATTGGTCCAAACTGGGTTTTTTAGAGGCTCCCTCCACCATGAATTTGCCCAAACTGGGCTGTTTAGAGGCTCCCTCCACCATGAATTGGTCCAAATTGGGCTGGTTAGAGGCTCCCTCCACCATGAATTGGTCCAAACTGGGCTGGTTAGAGGCTCCCTCCACCATTAATTGGTCCAAACTGGGCTGGTTAGAGGCTCCCTCCACCATGAATTGGTCCAAACTGGGTTTTTTAGAGGCTCCCTCCACCATGAATTTGCCCAAACTGGGCTGTTTAGAGGCTCCCTCCACCATGAATTGGTCCAAACTGGGCTGGTTAGAGGCTCCCTCCACCATTAATTGGTCCAAACTGGGCTGGTTAGAGGCTCCCTCCACCATGAATTGGTCCAAACTGGGCTGGTTAGAGGCTCCCTCCACCATGAATTTGCCCAAACTGGGCTGTTTAGAGGCTCCCTCCACCATTAATTGGTCCAAACTGGGCTGGTTAGAGGCTCCCTCCACCATGAATTTGCCCAAACTGGGCTGTTTAGAGGCTCCCTCCACCATGAATTGGTCCAAACTGGGTTTTTTAGAGGCTCCCTCCACCATTAATTGGTCCAAACTGGGCTGGTTAGAGGCTCCCTCCACCATGAATTGGTCCAAACTGGGCTGGTTAGAGGCTCCCTCCACCATGAATTTGCCCAAACTGGGCTGTTTAGAGGCTCCCTCCACCATTAATTGGTCCAAACTGGGCTGGTTAGAGGCTCCCTCCACCATGAATTTGCCCAAACTGGGCTGTTTAGAGGCTCCCTCCATCATGAATTGGTCCAAACTGGGCTGGTTAGAGGCTCCCTCCACCATTAATTGGTCCAAACTGGGCTGGTTAGAGGCTCCCTCCACCATGAATTTGCCCAAACTGGGCTGTTTAGAGGCTCCCTCCACCATGAATTGGTCCAAACTGGGTTTTTTAGAGGCTCCCTCCACCATTAATTGGTCCAAACTGGGCTGGTTAGAGGCTCCCTCCACCATGAATTGGTCCAAACTGGGCTGGTTAGAGGCTCCCTCCACCATGAATTTGCCCAAACTGGGCTGTTTAGAGGCTCCCTCCACCATTAATTGGTCCAAACTGGGTTTTTTAGAGGCTCCCTCCACCATTAATTGGTCCAAACTGGGCTGGTTAGAGGCTCCCTCCACCATGAATTGGTCCAAACTGGGCTGGTTAGAGGCTCCCTCCACCATGAATTTGCCCAAACTGGGCTGTTTAGAGGCTCCCTCCACCATTAATTGGTCCAAACTGGGCTGGTTAGAGGCTCCCTCCACCATGAATTTGCCCAAACTGGGCTGTTTAGAGGCTCCCTCCACCATGAATTGGTCCAAACTGGGCTGGTTAGAGGCTCCCTCCACCATTAATTGGTCCAAACTGGGCTGGTTAGAGGCTCCCTCCACCATGAATTGGTCCAAACTGGGCTGGTTAGAGGCTCCCTCCACCATGAATTTGCCCAAACTGGGCTGTTTAGAGGCTCCCTCCACCATTAATTGGTCCAAACTGGGCTGGTTAGAGGCTCCCTCCACCATGAATTTGCCCAAACTGGGCTGTTTAGAGGCTCCCTCCACCATGAATTGGTCCAAACTGGGTTTTTTAGAGGCTCCCTCCACCATTAATTGGTCCAAACTGGGCTGGTTAGAGGCTCCCTCCACCATGAATTGGTCCAAACTGGGCTGGTTAGAGGCTCCCTCCACCATGAATTTGCCCAAACTGGGCTGTTTAGAGGCTCCCTCCACCATTAATTGGTCCAAACTGGGCTGGTTAGAGGCTCCCTCCACCATGAATTTGCCCAAACTGGGCTGTTTAGAGGCTCCCTCCACCATGAATTGGTCCAAACTGGGTTTTTTAGAGACTCCCTCCACCATGAATTTGCCCAAACTGGGCTGGTTAGAGGCTCCCTCCACCATGAATTTCCCAAAACTTGGCTGTTTAGAGGCTCCCTCCACCATGAATTGGTCCAAACTGGGCTGGTTAGAGGCTCCCTCCACCATGAATTTCCCAAAACTTGGCTGTTTAGAGGCTCCCTCCACCATGAATTGGTCCAAACTGGGCTGGTTAGAGGCTCCCTCCACCATTAACTGGTCCAAACTGGGCTGGTTAGAGGCTCCCTCCACCATGAATTGGTCCAAACTGGGTTTTTTAGAGGCTCCCTCCACCATGAATTGGTCCAAACTGGGCTGGTTAGAGGCTCCCTCCACCATGAATTGGTCCAAACTGGGGTGGTTAGAGGCTCCCTCCACCATTAATTGGTCCAAACTGGGCTGGTTAGAGGCTCCCTCCACCATTAATTGGTCCAAACTGGGCTGGTTAGAGGCTCCCTCCACCATGAATTTGCCCAAACTGGGCTGTTTAGAGGCTCCCTCCACCATGAATTTGCCCAAACTGGGCTGGTTAGAGGCTCCCTCCACCATGAATTGGTCCAAACTGGGGTTTTTAGAGGCTCCCTCCACCATGAATTGGTCCAAACTTGGCTGTTTAGAGGCTCCCTCCACCATTAATTGGTCCAAACTGGGCTGGTTAGAGGCTCCCTCCACCATGAATTGGTCCAAACTGGGTTTTTTAGAGGCTCCCTCCACCATGAATTTGCCCAAACTGGGCTGTTTAGAGGCTCCCTCCACCATGAATTGGTCCAAACTGGGGTGGTTAGAGGCTCCCTCCACCATTAATTGGTCCAAACTGGGCTGGTTAGAGGCTCCCTCCACCATTAATTGGTCCAAACTGGGCTGGTTAGAGGCTCCCTCCACCATGAATTTGCCCAAACTGGGCTGGTTAGAGGCTCCCTCCACCATGAATTGGTCCAAACTGGGTTTTTTAGAGGCTCCCTCCACCATGAATTTGCCCAAACTGGGCTGGTTAGAGGCTCCCTCCACCATGAATTGGTCCAAACTGGGGTTTTTAGAGGCTCCCTCCACCATGAATTTGCCCAAACTGGGGTGTTTAGAGGCTCCCTCCACCATGAATTTGCCCAAACTCTGCTGGTTAGAGGCTCAATCCACCCTGATTTTCAAAACAAATGTTGGTGCCAACCTCAACTTACTACAAGGGCCAAATTCACTGCTGGTGACAAGCTCTCCTCACTGCAAGTGCCAAATACACATGTTTCAAGGTGTTTTCCTACTGTCAGAGAGGTGGTATTGAGTGTGTAAAGTGTGTAGTTGTTAGGCTGTGATGTTGGGGTAATAGAGGGTCTTTGGTGTGTTAGATGCCCCCAGACATGCTTCCCCTGCTGTCCCAGTGTCATTCCAGAGGTGTTGGCATCATTTCCTGGGGTGTCATAGTGGACTTGGTGACCCTCCAGACACGAATTTGGGTTTCCCCCTTAACGAGTATCTGTTCCCCATAGACTATAATGGGGTTCGAAACCCGTTCGAACACACGAACATTGAGCGGCTGTTCGAATCGAATTTCGAACCTCGAACATTTTAGTGTTCGCTCATCTCTAATAAGGGTGCCCATACTTTTGCACCGGTCAAATTTTGGTTTAATGCATATTGCACATTTTCTGTTAGTACAATAAACCTCATTTCAATCCTGAAATATTACTGTGTCCATCAGTTATTAGATATATCAAACTGAAATGGCTGTTGCGAACACCAAAATATTTAGAACTAAAAATGATTAAGATTAATAGGGGTGCCCAAACTTTTTCATAGGACTGTATATATATTGTATGTAAACTTTCATATGTACAGAGCACTATGGAATTAATATAATAATGTACAGCAGCATGGATTAATATAATAATGTACAGCACCATGGAGTTAATATAATAATGTACAGCACCATGGAATTAATATAATAATGTACAGCACCATGGAAATAATATAATAATGTACAACACCAGAGAATTAATAAATTAATATAATAATGTACAGCACCATGGAATTAATATAATAATGTACAACACCATGGAATTAATATAATAATGTAAAGCACCATGGAATTAATATAATAATGTAAAGCACCATGGAATTAATATAATAGTGTACAGCACCAGAGAATTAATATAATAATGTACAGCACCATGGAATTAATATAATAATGTACAGCGCCATGGAATTAATATAATAATGTACAGCACCATGGAATTAATATAATAATGTACAGCGCCATGGAATTAATATAATAATGTACAGCACCATGGAATTAATATAATAATGTACAGCGCCATGGAATTAATATAATAATGTACAGCACCATGGAATTAATATAATAATGTACAGCGCCATGGAATTAATATAATAATGTACAGCACCATGGAATTAATATAATAATGTACAGTACCATGGAATTAATATAATAATGTACAGAGCACCATGGAATTAATATAATAATGTACAGCACCATGGAATTAATATAATAATGTACAGCACCATGGAATTAATATAATAATGTACAACACCATGGAATTAATATAATAATGTACAACACCATGGAATTAATATAATAATGTAAAGCACCATGGAATTAATATAATAGTGTACAGCACCAGAGAATTAATATAATAATGTACAGCACCATGGAATTAATATAATAATGTACAGCACCATGGAATTAATATAATAATGTACAGCACCATGGAATTAATATAATAATGTACAGCGCCATGGAATTAATATAATAATGTACAGAGCACCATGGAATTAATATAATAATGTACAGCACCATGGAATTAATATAATAATGTACAGCACCATTTAATTAATATAATAATATACAGCACCATGGAACTAATATAATAATGTACAGCACCATGGAATTAATATAATAATGTACAGCACCATGGAATTAATATAATAATGTACAGTGCCATGGAATGAATATAATAATGTCCAGCGTCATGGAATTAATATAATAATGTACAGCACCATGGATTTAATATAATAATGTACAGCACCATGGAATTAATATAATAATGTACAGCACCATGGAATTAATATAATAATGTACAGCACCATGGAGTTAAATATAATAATGTACAGAGCACCATGAAATTAATAGAATAATGTACAGCACCATGGAATTAATATAATAATGTACAGCACCATGGAGTTAAATATAATAATGTACAGAGCACCATGAAATTAATAGAATAATGTACAGCACCATGGAATTAATATAATAATGTACAGCACCATGGAGTTAAATATAATAATGTACAGAGCACCATGAAATTAATAGAATAATGTACAGCGTTATGAAATTAATATAATAATGTACAACACCATAGAATTAATATAATATTCTAATATTCCATTTATGTCTATGTGAGTACAAAATACAGCCAAGTAAGGGTCCATTAAGATCCCATTATAGACGTCAGTCTGACTGATGTTTTTTATGGCTGTTTAGAAAATATAGGAAATAAAGGAAACATAGTGTCCATTATGGATCCCAGGGCCGCACCTCTAATGAGGCGAGGTGAGGCGGCCTTTCAACTTTCGTGGTGGGCGGCAGCCGCGGGACAGGCCGCTTGTCGGGTGAAGAGGAGGCGTGTGCGGGAGCAGCAGTGGAAAGGGCTCGCAGGTAGTGGCCTTTTTACCTACCTCCCCGGGCCTGCTCATGGCTGTCCCCTGCTTCCCCTTCTGCTATAGGATGCAGCCGTGATTAGGCCCGGGCCCAGGCCACAATCCCCATCTACCGCTATTATTATACTTGGGGGTCTTTTCAGACCCCCGAGTATAATAATTGGAGCTCCAGGGGAGGTGAAAGAACATAATACGCAGTGTCACTCACCTCGCCTGGATCCGGTGTTAATCCTAGCAGGCTTCGGACCTGTATGGTAATGTCCCAGACCATGTGAGCTCTGGGACATTACCATAAAGGCTCAAATCCTGTGCTAGGAGTAACATCGGATCCTGGAGAGGTAAGTAACAGTGTTTATTATGTTTATTGACCTCCGCTGGATCTCTGATTATTATACTCCAGGGTCTGAAAAGACCCCGGAGTATAATAATAGTTCATGAGTGGGCCACTATTGGACATAATAATTGGGTGGGCAACTGTGGGGCATGATAGAGGTTGCATGGGCCACAGTAGCCCCTGCAGCCTCTATTATGCCCCCCAGCGACCCCTGCAACCTGTATTATGCCCCACAGCGGCCCAAGCAACCTCTATTATGCCCCACAGCGACCCCCTGCAACCTCTATTATGCCCCACAGTGTAGTGTGCCACTGTGGGGCTTAATAGAAGCTGCAGGGGCTGCTGTGAGGCATAATAGAGGTTGTAGGGGGCCGCTGTGGGGCATAATTCTGCTTGCAAGGGACTTTTATAAAAGTGTTCATTATAAGGCATTATATATATATATATATATATATATATATATATATATATATATATATATAAGGGACGAGACGGGAAATGTGAGAAGATGTCTCCTGTAAGTAACAAAATATTACTGCACTGTATTCACTGTAATGTTACCACTAGCACCCTTCCTCCTTCCCCGCTGCCTGAGGTGGATGATCAAAAGACGCCAACCCCCCCTTCCCGGAATTCAGTCCAGGGGGAGGGGTCTTTTGATCGTCCATCTCAGGCAGCAGAGAGGCTAGGTTCACCACTGATGGACTCTGTGTGTCCCAGTCTACTATTTCAGATGGATAGATTAGCGTGTACTGCCACACTTTTCTGTCAAAGCCCTGCCCCTCTTTTTGGTCTAAAAATTGCAGAGAAGGTGCTTCTGGGAAGAAGAAGCCAATGGTGCCAAGTCCTCCTCCACACATGACCACAGAGGTGCCTGGAAAGGACCTGGTGATGTCACTCACATATGTCACCAGGTCCTTTAAAGAGTTCTCACCAGCATGTGAATGACATCTCCATGTCCTTTTCAGCCACCACTGAGGCCACTGATTGGCCCCAGCGGTCACATGCAGCGCACAACTTCTGGAAGCACCAGGGACAGGTGAGAATGATTTATTTTATTATGTTACACCTTCCCCGGCCTCCTTTGGGCTTTGTCCAATTCCTAGATAAACCCTTTAAGATACAAATCTGAATGCGATCTTTGAGATGGGAATACCCCTTTAAAGTTAACCCTAAATGGAAGCTATTTTGTCTAAGCACTGGTGATCAGGGGGAGCTGCTCTAGTCAGGGGTGGGCTGGGTCTGCTACATAAAAGAGAATTTGTAACAACTTGTCAAATGTACTCATTTTAAAGGACAAGTAACAAGGGTAATGCAAACTGGTGACTGTGACAGAAGGAAGGTAGTTATTCAAAGGATGGTGAAAGGATCCCAGTCTGCAGCTGCATTTGTGTTTGTGGAGCTGTCATCATATGGAAAGAACTATTGTTATCCTTATCCTCTTGTATCATAATATGGATATTATTGCTGTCAGTGTCAGACTGGGGTGCCTGGGATCCAATAAGCTCCCAATGAGGGCTCAGTGTACATGCAAATATCTGCCTCCCATTTGTAAATTGCTAGGAACTTTGGAAAACAGACATGTTTTAGTGTTAATCTGTTGCCTGGCCCTTGCCTCAATCCTATGGGCCCTATCAGTAGCCTACTGACTAGCTCTGGCCTTGAAGTAGGATACTCTTTGTGCTATAAACCGGAGATACAGTGACACAGCAGCATGCCTCAGACAGCTGCAAGACACTACAATATGACTGGTGATTGGGCCCTTGCAATGGTGTTAAGAAGGAGGAGCCCAGAAATGGATGTGTGTAATATAGTCATTGTATTGTGCACCACTCATGCAGAGAGTGGGGGCCTGGGGGTCCATCTGGGTTCAGGGGCTCACCGTTCCTCAGGTGCCTTTCACGGGATTCACCTGCTTCTCACACTGTGAGTGGTGAGGGGCTTATCTAATGGCTTTACCTTATTACTTTGAGTCAGATCAGGATGTTTTTCTTTTCAACATAATTCATGCTGCTGCCCATTAAGATAAACAGATACAAAGCCTACGTTGAGTCTAAATGATATCCCTGCTTCTTCTACTGAGAATACAGCAGAAGCTGTACTGTATTCTACTGGGCATGCACGACTATGACAGACTCACTAGAATGACATCTACAGACTTACGCATATTAAATACCAGAGGTTCCTATTACAAGCAGATAGTTGCGATAGTTCTCTGAGGAAACCTATATTCTTTATCAGAGGTGTTCGCATGATGGAAAGTGAAGACAAATTTGAGTCAGCTTAGAATCCTTTCCAAATTCCAGCCCTGTTTATCCAGAAAACCAGAGCTTTGGCTTTTGCACTACAGGTTTACTCACCGATTATTCAACAAATACTGAACAATACTTTACAGACTTGATGGTCCATATTGATGGTCTTTAATAGGAAGACACTGAAAGTGCAATATACTGCAAAGTATCATAGTATATTGTATAAGTAATCAAACTCTTCCATGTTAAAATCTCCAGCAATCAGGAGAATATCACTCCCCCCCCTTCCTTCTCCATAGAGTTCTGTGTGTGAGGCTGAATACAGAGACAGATAGAATGTAAACAAGCTGTCAAATTGAAGATAAGGAGCAGGAGAACAGCTTAATAAGACTGCGGTCACACCTGCGTTGGGTGACCGTTCGGGGACTCCGTCCCTCTGTATAGTAAGCAGGACTTTTCCCTCCTCTGAATTCAGGGGGACCCCATTATAGTCTATGGGATCCATAGACACTTTTTAAGCAGATAGAGTTTCAGTTTTTCAGGTCCTCAAGCGGACCTGAAGAATGGAAACCCGAATGCTAGTGTAGACCTAGCGTAAGTAGATAAGGAAACAAATCTTCTTAATAAGATATACTATGTGATCAAAAGTATCCGGGCACCTGGTTGAGAATGACTTACAAGTTGGTGGCGCCCTCCATGGGTAATGCTGGATACAATATGGTGTTGGTCCACCCTTAGCCTTGATGACGGCTTCCACTCTCGCAGGCAGACGTTCAATCAGGTGCTGGAAGGTTTCTTGGGGAATGGCAGCCCATTCTTCACGGAGTGCTGCACTGAGGAGAGGTAGCGATGTAGGTCGGTGAGGCCTGGCACCAGGGGTGAACCATGGGTTTCTGCCGCCTGAGGCGGACGTCAGAAAGCTGGTCCCCCCCCCCCCCCCCCGGAGGAGGGGGCGGGGTGGAAGGGGGCGGGTCCGAGCGGAGCGAGCGTCTTTAGCAGGCAGAGAACAGGCAGGGAGAGGACCTGCTCTCTGCCTGAGCGTGAGGGGCGGCCTCCCCAATCCACCGCTCTGTGACGGTGACTCTAAGCCAGTCCAGGACAGCTTGTCCTGGACTGGCTTAGGTCAGCAAAAATGCCGCCCTCCCCGGGGCCCTGGCATAGCGCCGCCTGAAGCGGTTGCATCAGGTCGCCTCATGGGAGGTGTGGCGCTGCCTGGCACCAAGTCGGCGTTTCAAAACATCCCAAAGGTGTTCTATAGGATTCAAGTCAGGACTCTGTGCAGGCCAGTCCGTTACAGAGATGTTATTGTGGTGTAACCACTCCGCCACAGGCCGTGCAGTATGTACAGGTGCTCCATCGTGGTGTAAGATGCAATAACCATCCCCGAATTGCTCTTCAACAGTGGGAAGCAAGAAGGTGTTTAATACGTCAATGTAGGCCTGTGCTGTGATAGTGCCACGCAAAGCAACAAGGGGTGCAAGCCCCCTCCATGAAGAACACCACCACACCATAACACCACCACCTCAGAATTTTACTGTTGGCACTACACACGCTGGCAGATGACGTTCACCGGACATTCGCCATTCCCACACCCTGCCATCGGATCGCCACACTGTGTCCCGTGATTCATCACTCCACACGTTTTTCCACTGTTCAATCGTCCAATGTTTACGCTCCTTACACCAAGCGAGGCGTCGTTTGGCATTGACTTGCGTGATGTGTGGCACCCAATCAAAGTCCGTGAGTTCCGCAGAGCGCCCCATTCTGCTCTCTCACCATGTCTAATGTCTACTGAGGTCGCTGATATGGAGGACCTGGCAGTAGGGGGCAGCACAATACGTATGTTTTTGGGGGTGTCTGGATACTTTTGATCACATAGTGTATATTACAAAGTTTCTCATTTTCACCGGCACTATTTATTTCTGAAAAGTTGTTTATATACACGTTAAAAAAAATCTATACAAAAAAAAGGAATTAAAGACAAGGTCCTCATTTTACAAAAACACAGAAATAAAAATAAACCAAAAATAAACTTATAAACTATTAAAATGGTAAATGCCATGAAGGAAAAAAAAAAATCTAAATTGCAATTTTGGGGGGAATAACCCAAAATAGATGAATAAAATGTGATCAAAAGGATAGAAGTACCCAAAATGTCATCAATAATATAAAATGCTGCATCACCCCCCCCCCCCCAGCTCTGTCTATGGAAATATAAAGCAATGCTGAGCGATGTATATTTTTATACTATGGGAAGAATATGCAAATCCGCCTTCCATGATGTAATTAGGAAGACAGTTGCTGCCTCATTGTTGCAAACCAATAGAGGGCGCTCACTGGAATGTGCAAGCCTGTCTTAAGACAGGATTCCAGTGAAATAACCCAATAATGGCTGCTCCCTTTAGCCTCATGCCCGACCTTCCAAGAGGCCTTTGTTTAGCAATGACGCTGGGATTAATACCAGGTATAGTCTCTCAATCGAGGACAGCTGTTTCGATCTGGTTGGATCTCATCAGCCCGATGTAGAGAGGACTATAACCTGGTAGAGGTGAGAGGCTTAGACAGGGTTCGGGGGATATTGTCACTCCTTAAGAAGAGACCACCATATAGGTGTGTGGAGACTTGTTAAGCCTTTAGCACTCCACTTTGCAAGGAACTATGGGAAGAATTTTTATATATTTTATATATATTTTATATATTTTTATATATTTTTATAGTCAAGCAGGGGTTAAATGCCCACACTGGATATACTGTGCAGTACAAGTGGAACAGGGCAGGTCATGTGACCACTCTACAAGCCAGAGCGTCCAATCACAGCCTGCTACGTCACTCCGAGGTCATCCTAGCATTAGCCTAGGCGTGTGACAAGGGGAGTGATGACATCACAGGGGGCGGAGCCAGTGCCTGCTATTTGTATGACAGGAGCTGCTGCTGCGCTGCTTTCCTCTGCGCACTGTATAGATGGCTGCTGCTAGTGAGGCTCACAGAGTGCTGGTGTACGGAGGCAGAGGAGCGCTGGGCTCCAAGTGTGTGGACTACTTCAGCTCCAAGAACTGGGTGAGTGACCTGTATCTTACTGCTGTGTGGTTGTAGTAAACAGTCCGGTGTCACTGTATACAGGTCACATGCTGCAGTGTCCTCTGTGCAGATCCAACAGGTGGAAGCAGGTAGAGGATTTATAACTGTAGACATGAGGTGTGAGTGTGGTAAAGTCTTAAGAAGTATAGGCAGAGGAAAAGCGAAGATGTAGCAGAGCTGAGTTTGTTTGTAAACATTTTCTTAAGCATTGCAATAAGGTAATAACTTGCTGTAGGTTACTTCCAGTCCTGTGTAAATACCAAAGACCTCATACTGGTATCATGATGCTGAACTCTGGTGCAACTGGCAGTGCTTGGGTGCAGCAGAAGGGCAGAACTCTGGTGCACATCACTGGTGGAGCTCTCAGAAGGGTACAGTTGTGGTGCACTTGACTGGCAGAGCTTGGGAGCACCAGAATGGTAGAATATGGAGTATCATGAAATGACAGAATTGTAGTGCACTTTATTGGCAATGCTGTGCTGCCCTTGACTAGCAGTGCTCTGGTGCATCAGAAGGGTAGCGCTTCAGTACATTTGACTAGTAAAGTTTGTTGCACCAGAATGGCAGAGCTCCAGTGCACTTTGATTTATGAGCTATGTGACTTATGAGTGCACTTGATTTGCAAAGCTCTGTTGTGCCACAAGGGCAGAGCTCCAGTGCACTTTACTGGCAAAACGTGGGTGCACCAGAGTGACAGAGTTTCAGTGCTTTGGAATGGCCTGTACAGCCCTAGTACATTTTATTCCAATTTCCCATTGACTATATAGTACCAGCATATACCACAGCGCAGTACATAGGTCAAAGAGGCCCCTGTCAGTCACTCCTGACAAACTAAATCTGTGTACATATAATGTATGGTTTATAATCTATAGCACATACTTTCTCAGACTATCCTCTATCCTTTTTTTTTCTCGCAGTGGGTGGCGTCCATAGACATATCAGAAAATGCAGCTGCAAATGCCAACGTTGTTGTCAAGCTGTCCGATTCCTTCACGGAGCAGTCGGAAGAGGTGAGTCAGCGGCGGCCTCTGCCATCCATGTCTGCACTGCCCCAGGTTACTGAGCACTACTCTATTGTAGTATAAGGGTCATAAAGAAGAACGTCTGCACTTCACTCTTTTCATGCAAAGATGAAATCTAATCCCTGGAAATGTAACAGGAGAAAATCTGATAACTGTTACTTGTATGTCTATGGTTCTGAGCCTATATGTAGTCTAGTGCGGGCGCGCATCTTCCCCGCCTCTATACTCTACATTTACCATATGTGTGGCAGATGAGATCTGGTCCCCAGTATTGTGATCTTATCAGTATATTACACACAGGTCATAGAGAGGCCAGAAAGAATAGGGGATGCTGGTTTCCCTGCACAGAGCATTACATTTATATCGAGAGATTATTCTAAGAATCTTTCCTTGTAGCCTCCTGTATAAGGTGAGGGCTACCAGACAGCTTTGGACACTCCACATGAAGATCACAACGTTCCATCATAGAAGGCAAACTGTGACCCAAAAATCATCACAGACTATAAAATACATTTTAGTTCAGTGACTTGATGTTGTGCAGCTAAAGCCCCAGCATAGTCCTAGTCTTATTGTGATTCTCCCTTAAGACCAAGGGTTTTATGTTCATGAAAAATTCGTGTAAATGTAGTCAGTGACTACAGACATTACTGTTTAGGGGTTAAAACCTCTACCATCCGAATATCTCTAACAAATGAGTATGTAGCAATTTGGGCTTTCCCTTTAATGAGATTTATCTACTATTTGTAGGACAGGTTATGTATGTCTGAACCCTGGGACCCCACAAGTTCCCCTGAGTGCTGCAGGTGAATGGAGTAGGGGGGATCACTGCTCTGTTCACCTCTATGGCACTGCCATAATGGTATTACCTGGCAGTCCCATAAAAGTGAATGGAGTGTAGGCTGATCTGTCGCACTGCTCCATATATGTGAACAAACAGGAACATGTGGTGCACCATTCTCCTGGCCACTGAAGACCCTAGCAGTTAGTGGTTATCCCCTGTCCACAGTTGCAGATTGTTGAGGAAAGGAAGGTGTGTGTGTGTGTGTGTGTGTGTGTGTGTGTGTGTGTGTGTGTGTGTGTGTGTGTGTGTGTGTGTGTGTGTGTGTGTGTGTGTGTGTGTGTGTGTGTGTGTGTGTGTGTGTGTGTGTGTGTGTGTGTGTGTGTGTGTGTGTGTGTGTGTGTGTGTGTGTGTGTCATTGTGACCCCCTAACAATTGGAATAAGCATACATTTTTTTTCTCCTGTCAAATGTGGCCACTGCCCAACCATTGCTCCATTTGCAATGGGGGACAAAACTCTTCTGTTTTGATGGCTGATTGGTCCAAGCCCCAACGATATGCATGTTATCCCCTATTTTGTGGTTAAGGATCTAAACATCACACACATCCTCTATACTCTAGCCCCTTTCCATATATCCTGTTACGGAATATAAACTTCATACAAGGGGAAATCCATTTATTTGGGACCCCTCCCTTTAACACCAAATAGAGACATGGGCTTGTCAGGAGTCTTCTGGAGCGAAGTGCAGTGTCAACATTAGTTTTAGAAAGGGTTAATAAACATAGACATCCCCTTTAAATGTTGTTTACACAAAATCGGCAAATCGATTCTGTGCTCAGCCTAGTGGCGTGTGATATCTGTCAGTAGGAGATCTCTGCGTATCCGGCGACAATACATGAGACATACATGTGACGTGTCTAAGAGATGAGAGATGCTTTTCAATTAGATAGAGGAGCGGCATCGCAGGATTTCTCGTGGTAATCCTCCAAATCTATGCAGGCGAGGAAGATTGTAGGAACGTTCAGCAGTCTCAGGAATCTCGGGCTGTGTCTCTGAATGTTTCACAAGAAATTAGTTTATTATTTAAAGGGGTTGTCCAAGAGAATGAAAGAGTCTAAAGTCAAGAATTGTAAAAAGGAAACCTTGTACACTCCCCAATTTAATCCTATACCGTGTCCTGCACTGCCGTTCTGATTCTTTCCATCCAGCTCTGTTTACTTGGCTACAGCGATAACTTGCCCAAATACCCCGTGTCACGGCCTCAGTGGACTTGTGGCTTATAACACTGAGGCTAATGGTTGACAGCTGGGAGGGTGGAGGTGGTCAATGTGCTTTGCTGTTTTTAATAGTTCTTGGCTTTGGGTCAATTTTAAATCTTGAAAAACAACTTTTACTTTTCGATAAAGTGACCTATTTTTTTTTTCCATGCATCAGGTCACGTCCGCAGTGGAGCAGCTTCTTGGTGGACAGAAAGTGGATGCAATCCTATGTGTAGCTGGAGGCTGGGCCGGAGGGTCTGCAAAAGCAAAATGTAAGTATGAGGCTAGGGGTGCGGGGAACTTCTCATTTCTAAGTCAATATGTTCTGAATGAAAATTAATCAATACACTTTATGTAGTAAAGACTGGCTGCTAGTTGTCAGAAGTGTGTGTGTTCCATGCAAACACGGGGAGAACATACTCCTTGCAGATGTTTTTTTTGCCCTTGACGGGATTTGAACACCAGGACCCAGTGCTGCAAGGCTGCAGTGCTAACCACTGAGCCACCGTGTGGCCCCCTGCAGAATTTGGAATTCTGTATAGTAAGAATGGAGCTCCAGCCCTTCTAAAATTTCACTATGCAGACAATCCACACCAAACGCTGGACCTTAGAACGATGATGATGATGATGATGATGATGATGATGATGATGATGATGATGATGATGATGATGACATTTTATTTATATGGCGCCAACATATTCCGCAGCGCTGTACAATTTGTAGGGTTCAAATACAGACACAAAGATACATTACAAGGAAATAGTCACTTCACACAATGGGACTGAGGGCCCTGCTCGCAAGAGCTTACAATCAGAGGTAGAGGGGGTGACACAATAATTTGTGGTGGTCTTGGTGGTGGTGGTGGGCACTTATGAAACTTTTTCACTTAGCTCAGCAATATGTTAAAATGACTCTGGTCTCACTTTCATTCCTCCACTTTTCCTCTCCATAGACTTCTATTGTAAGCTAATATAACACCTGTTTAATCTTATGTCTAATTTGCTCTAGCACAACAGAGTTCAGCAGATACGGTTGCCCTAAACCCACTGACCAGACAACCATCTCTCCCGTGGTGGGCCTCCCAACTGCCCCCTATTGGCAGATGTTGGAGAGTAGGATCTATCAGTTGCATTTTAGCATGCCCCAATCTTTGTTCTTGTTGCAATAAATAATCACCAGCGGTATCAGGCACCAACTTGCTCCCCTTCTCCAGTTTGAATTCATTCATAGTTCAGTCCACTTGGTTGAGTTGAACCTGCGGGGGTGGGGAGTGGTGGCATAATGCTGACCGCTATCTAATTTGTATGGCCAGATTAGTCATGTAACGTCGTTGATGCTGCCTAGGGCACAGTATTGTAGTGACAAGTTGCACATGTTACTATAGCAGTGTCTCCCCTACTGATAATGGCTTCTTATCCGATCAGTCAGGGCTTTGTCCTGCAGCAAAAAGCAGCTCCAAATTGCAATATTGCAGGATAACATAACGCGTCTTCCTTCATGTTCAGGATGTACCGTTCTACATCTGGCTCCTTCCTTGTCCTGTATGACATCAAAGACACAATAACACTTATATCCACTGAGAAGACGTAGCCTAAAAAATCTCCCCTTCACCGTGAGTCAGCGGTTTTAACCATGTGTGTGTCTGGCACCCATTTACAATAATTGTCTTCATAAGATCCATCTGTAAACTGTTTGTTATATTATATTACGGTCTTCAAAACCACAAAACCTCTTTGGAGACTTAAAAAAAATTTTGTGAATTTTGCAGAAGGGGGTGAAAAAAGCAATGAGGTCTCCTGCTCGCAGCGTCGCTCCGTGTATGTCATGTGTATGATATTCTTCCAGGGTGATAGAGTAGTATTAATTTATTATTATATGTGTACATGGATCGATATGAGCGGATCAATGACTACAAATGAGCCCTGTATTATTGAATGAATATTATTCTGCCCCTTTGTATCTGCTCGGTGCTTTATAGATCTGTGTTTCCAGTGGTTAATCATTTGTAAAGAGGACATGATAAGAGATATTGCTGTTTATCTGCATTTGCTCTATCGATCCCCGTCCTGCCAAAGACAAAGTTATGAGAATCCTTGGCTAGTGATTTTCTGACGTGCTGGCGGGGGCCATTGTTCAGTAACGTATCCAATCCGCTAGAGCAGGGGTATAGGCGACCTGCAGCTCTCCAGCTGTTGTAATGTAAAACTACAACTCCCAGCATGCACACTTGCTCTGCTGTTCTTGGACCTGCCTTGCAAGTGAATAGAGCATGTTGGGAGTTGTAGTTTCACCTGGGGGTTTCACCTGAAACCCCCAGGTCTAGCTTGAAAAAAAATAAAAAAAAACCTTAGTAAGTAAAATTCATCTTTCTAGACAACCCCTTTAAATTAAAATTGTGTAATGCTTTATTTCCCCTGTAGAGGCACTGCAGTAGAACTGAGCACTTGCTACCAGGTTCCTCCATGGTTTATACCCCACTAATTAGGTCCCTGAAGTGTACAGTAACTGGTAATCTTTGTCTATACCAGTAGAGGCTACTGCGGGACTTAGATGTGGCCCTTGACTCCATCCATGCCAAAAGCTCCATATGGTATTCAGATCCTTTTTCCCACAGTCTATATGAAATTGAGACCACTTTAGAGTATGACAGTGCATGAATGTTCACCTTTCCGCTACACACTGTGGTCACAGTACATGAAGCTAAGTGTGTATGCAAACAAAAGAAAGTGGTCATCAACCTCTGAGCTCTGGAAGGTCACCAGACCGAGGTGAGACTGTTGTCAACCAAACTGAAATCCGTGCAGGTGGAATTTCTTATATGATGGTGTTGGGACAATTTCACAGTCTCTTTAATAGTCAGTCTCTATACTCTGGGATAGGGTGGCTTTTAAAAATGCCATATATTAAAGGGGTATTCCCATAACTCTTGTTCTGCAGCCTCCAGGCTCTGTGCTCTCTTCACTTCCTGGATTTCTCAGCACATTGGTGGGCGGAGTTTCACTTGCTTTGCTATCTGCTATCTGTTTTCAGTCAGTAATGAGGGATTGGTTGTAAATGCATTACCACAGTATAAAGCTGATGTGGAAAGTGATGTATCAGAGCTGGAATTGAGTCAGCTTGCATACCATACAGAGGTAATGGACTCTTTCTCAGCCCTTATCAACTTATGAAGATAGACAGCACAGTAATCCTGGAGCTCTCACCTCCCCCCTCCCCTATCTGAGGAGCTCCGTTGCTTGTCAGCCCCTCCCTCCCCCCCTGAGAGCAGGCAGCTACATCACTTGGGAAATGAGCAGATAAGCCCAGTGGCCATAGAAACGCAGTGTCAACAATGAAGTGAATAAATTAAGATAGCGGCCAAACAAAGCAGTTTTGATAAAGCAATGTATTTAGGAAAAGGCTTAAATCCACATAAACTAGCAGTATAGATAGGATGCCTTTCATGGGACAACCCCCTTTAATATATTAGAACAGTCTCCAATGTTTGGTATTTATGGTTATTTTCCAATGTTCAGGATTAGTCATGGTAGCCTTTATATTTGATGACACCAGTAAGTGTAGACATCTTGGACATCACCTAGTGTTCTGTCTTCTTGGTTTCAGCTTTTTATAAGAACTGCGATCTCATGTGGAAACAGAGCGTGTGGACGTCCACCATTTCCAGCCACCTAGCTACAAAACATCTGAAAGAAGGCGGCCTGCTCACGTTATCCGGTGCGAACGCTGCTCAGTCCCCCACTCCAGGTAATGATAGAGGGTTCATGAGATAGAAAATATATACTGAATACTCCTCTGCATGTCTATGTCTTTCTGTAGATCTCCTTTTTAACTACTCTTTTTTTTACTGTATGTCTACGTTTGTACATAGTGACTGTGTCCTTGTCTGGGTATAGACCTTTGCCTCCTGATAGGTTTACCCTTTGCTCTTGTCATAATGAAACCTTCTGTGCTTTCTAAGTCTTTGATCTCCTGCTTGATAAACTTGTGGGGACCTAGTTAGAAAATTTGGCATGGTGGAAGTCAACTGAATACCGTCACGACGATAAGTGCATCTGTTTGTAATGTAAATAATAACGACTTGTTCCTCCACCCTAGTAACTATATACAGGGCCCGTGTCCTCTGGAATGTCTGTGATGTGTCCGTGGCTCATGTGCATTTCATTTTGGAGCAGACAATGTGATTTACAGATGGATTGGGAAATGTCCTCCGCAGAGTTGGCGGCTACCAAATTGCAGGAAGGCACCACAGAGGGAAAACTGTCTTCTTCATAGTGATTAAATCACACAAAAAAATACAAACTCTAATGCACCACATGGGGCCTGTCCCATAACGCGAACATGTTATGTTTAGCAGCGTGTAGGGTATAGTACAACCCAATTCCTTAAAGTTGGGACCTGTGTAAAATGTAAAGAATGCAATGATCCAGAAATCTGATATAACCATATTTTATTTACAGTTGAACATAGATCATATGTCAGAGGGTGAAAGCTACATAACAGAACATAGGTCATACATCAGAGAGTGAAAGCTACACCACAGAACATAGATCATACATCAGAGGGTGAAAGACACACCACAGAACATAGATCATATGTCAGAGGGTGAAAGCTAAATCAGACAATAGATCATATGTAAGAGGGTGAAAGCTACATAACAGAACATAGAACACATATGAGACGGTGAAAGCTACACAATAGCATATAAAACCCATATCAGAAGGTGACCATTAGACATTTCTCCATTTCATTTGAAAATAAAAATTAAATTGATGGCAGCAATGTATCAGAGTTAACAGACCTTTGAAAAGTAACTGATACTAATGAAAAACATTTAGCAGGGGGTTCAACAATCTCAGAAAAACTGTCTAAAAATTGTGAAACCATTTGAGAAAAAAAGAACTTTGAAAATCCCACCGAACATAATATCCTAATATCATTCAGAGAATTGGGAAAAACCGATATGAATCGGTAATGCAAATCACTGCATGGACTTGGGAACACATCTAGAATCATTGTCTGTGAATCCACAAATGCAAGTTAAAGCTGTATCCTGCAAAGATGAAGCCATACGTCAACACCATCCAGAAATGTCGCAGTCTAGGCAAAATGGAAAATTGTTCTGTGGTTAGATGTATCAAAATGTGAAATTCTTTGCAAAACACGGCATCCATGGTTTCTATAAACTGAAATGGAGTGGAGCCATGCAGCTTGTTATTAGCACCCTGTCCAAACCTTTTCGAGATGTGTTGCTGTCGTCAATTTCTAAGGGAGTTAATTCTTTTTCAACATACCCTTTTCCCATGGAGCATTGCCTGTAAGATGCCACAACTCAACTAGCTGGATCTCCTCAATGAAATATATACCTTCCACTGATTCCAGTACAGTTGGACTTTTTTTTTTTTTTTTTCCCTCTCCCTTTAGTCCCCACCATTACTGAGCAACAAAGTGCAGTTGGTTTTGGTGCCTGATATGGTAATTGGACTCTAAACTGTTAGGTGGTCAGGCAGTAGCACAAAAGGGGGTGTGATTCAGAGCTCCAGTCAAAGGCAGACCGTGTCAGAGCTCAGAATCACACCCCTTGTCTTCTCCTGACACCACCCTCTTGACATTACAGAGCCTAAATATCATACCAGGCACCAAAACTAATGGAATTGATTGCTCAGGAATGGTGGAGGCTAGAGAAAAAATTTGAACTGTGGAGCAGTGTTTATTCAATGACGAAAAGAACTGGCCTTGGAAGAGGTGACGAAACGTTCTCTTTAAAGGGAGTCTGTCACTAGAACCCAACAGATCAGCCTAGCCCAACAGATAGGTTGGGGTCACTTCACTCAGACACAGTCAGTGTTTTCCCCTTTGGTGTTTTTCGCCACTTACCTCTTTGGAGCAACGACAATGCACTTGTGGCTCTATTAGAACTCCTTTCCATATTGACACCGATTCACAAAGGGGAAGGGGAGCTGGATATCGCTGTTTTTATCGATTGGCAAATGAGGTCTTTGGAGGGAGCACGGAACAAATAAGTGGCAACACCATAATGGCTCCAAACATCTAATCTGCATATTAATAAAAACCGCAATATCTTGGCAACCCAGGCCCCCATTTACAAGTGGAAAACGCAGGTTAGGGTCACCTGATTTAAACTGCTTTCGTCTTGTGAATTCAGGTGGACCCTAATATGTCAGGCTGGGTGTGGGGGAGGGGAGAAATGGCTTACTTCATAGAGAGCACCCACTAAGCCCAGAGCCCAGACAGCGTCCTAACAAAACAGTGGAGTCCAGTTATATTATACTGTACGGGGCGGTATATTTTATACCGGAGTCTTATCTGGAAAGATAATTGTTACTTGCATTGTTGTCTATTCTAGGAATGATTGGCTATGGAATGGCCAAAGCAGCAGTACATCAGCTGTGCCAGAGCCTTGGTGGGGAGAAGAGCGGACTGCCAGCGAATTCTGCGGCTGTAGCCATCCTGCCGTAAGTCACTGGCTGTCTGGTATTGATTTTCTGTGAATGTCGGATTCATTATGTTCCTGATTACTTGTAGCAAACAGCGAGGAGACTCTCCACATATACATTGTCTGCCAGACTCAAGTATATCGATCAGGCGACAATACAGACAAAGCAGCTCTGAAGATGGCAAACCTGATTGTACATTTAAAGGATCCATTATGGTTAGACCATTCTGGGCAAAAGTTTTAGGCAGGTGTGGGGAAAATGCTGCATAGTAAGTTTTAATAGTTTTATTTTGGGCAATTAACAAAATGAAGGGAATGACCAAAAGAAAAATTCTAAATTGCATCTACCGTATTTTTCGGACTATAAGACGCACCCAGGTTTTAGAGGAGGAAAATAGGGAAAAAAAAAAGCAAAAACTGGTAAAATATTTAATATATGGGAGTTGTAGTTTTGCAACAGCTGCAAGGCCACATTGACAGGTGACCCTGCAGCTGTACGGGGATGCATAGTGTTTTTTTTGCGGGTCCAGAAGTACTTTTTAGTTATATCATTTTGGGGAATATCTATTGCTTAGATCACCTTTTATTGAAAAAAAAAAAAACCCGGTGGTTTATTATATATGATTTTCTACTTTTAGATATATATATTCTAGGGACAGGAGGTGATTTATAACTTTTATTTATTTCATATTTTTATTATATATTAAAGCTTTTTTTTTTTTTAAACTATTTTATTCCCCCCCCCGGGACTTGAACCTGCGGTCACTTGATTGCAAGTCCCATAGACGGCAATACAACTGTATTGCAGTCTATGGGACATTCTGTGTATTAGTATTACGGCTGGTCATAGACCCAGCCGCAATACTAATATATAGCAGTGACAGGCCTAGGAGCCTCATTAGGCTCCCGGCTGTCACCCGAACAGGTCGGCTCCTGCGATACCGCCGCGCAGGAGCCGGCCTGCAACTTCACAGGTACGGGGCCGGTGGGGACCGGCCCCGGGGGAGAAGGGGCCGCTGATACTGACCTGGCATCCGCTGTACTAGAGAGGCGGATGCCGGCGAGGGATAGACGCCGGGGCCTGAGACATCCCTGCCCTGCATGAAGCCAGCGGCGGGGGGACGGAGGAGCGGAATAGCATCACTCCTCCCGCTGCTGGCTTCATGCAGGACAGAGGAGCACAGCGATGTCGCAGGCCCCGGCACCTGTAATGGCGTCTATCACTTGCCGGCTCCCGCCTCTCTATTACAGCGGATGCCAGGCGCCACATTCAGACTATAAGACGCACCCTTCTTTTCCCCCCAAATTTGGGGGAAAAAAAGTGCATCTTATAGTCCAAAAAATACGGTATGTCCTTTTGGTGGCCCCACAAGATTTAATACTCATTTGGTGGCCATCTACAGCTTAATGCTCCTTCAATGGCCTACACACAGTATAGTGCTTTCTTAGTGACCCCCCCCCCCCCCACCCCACATAGGATAATGCTCCCATAGTGGCCCCCACACATAGCATAATGCTCCCATAGTGGCCCCCACACATAGCATAATGCTCCCTTAGTGGACCAGGCCTGAATACACCAGTATTAGAAGCTTAGGAAGGGTTCTGTTGGCACCTGGGAGATTTGCCATCTTTCTTGGGCGGTTGCTCGTTGGTTTTGGAATCCTCCTGGACATTCTGTAAGCGTAGTATGCTATGATGTGCCCTTACTTACACATTGTCTTGCCCCATAAAAATTGCCATCAATTTCAGGGTTACCGATCAATTGACCCCCAACTAACCAATTAATGGGTAACCCTCAGGCTCCAATCATACCCATCAGTTTCAGGGTCCATTTTTGCCTTTTTCTTTTCCCTGTTCTGATCATCTGATGGACAAGAACGGAAATAAAAAATGCAAATGTGAATGTAATATAATAAAGAAATAACAATGATATAAAGAGCCAGAAACCTCTGAACTTTACTTGGGTTCTGCAATAGACTTGTGTACGATAGTTTGTCTTCTTCAAGGTATGTCCAAGAAGGGTTAACATTACAGCCCCCTTGTCAGATGTAGACTGTGTGTTTTTAATAATCCTTATCTCTTCCATGGCAGTGTTACCTTGGATACACCAGCGAACAGAGCCTCCATGCCTGACGCCGACTTTTCATCCTGGACATCATTAGACTTTATCGCTGAGTGAGTCCACCATGTCTGCCACGTGCTAGGGTGTTATTATGGCGCTTCCTCCTGACTCTGTATATCACATAAAGGGTGTAACGCAGATCTGGAGTTTTGCTGTGATTATGAAAATTGCATTAAAAATAGACAAATGTGAAAAACACCATCAGGATATTCTGTATCAAATGATGTGACATACCCATCAATCAGATGGAAAGAAGGTCTCCTGATCCTTTGCAGTAGAGAAAAAAACGGCTACCTGCGGACCCTATAGACAAGAATGGGGTCTGCCAGGTTTGTACACTAAAGCGAATTCAGGGACCAAATCCCTGAACCTAGACCAGGCGCAGTGTGAATCTAACTTCATGTAGATACTTTCTGGTAAAGTATTACAGATCTACTTTATCATAAGCAAAGGCTGACACTTCACTTTTATACCCAAGATGGTATATTGTCTGTCTGTCAGTTTCATCCTACAGAGCTAATCTGCTGCACAGAACAGGGCAAGTGTCCTTGTCTTGGCATAATAACAGTCGCCATTCACTATAATGTGGTGTCTCCAAATATTAATAGTAGTAAATGGATTCAGTTCATTATAATAATGAAAATTTTACCTTCTGCTAAGGGGTATTTTGAGGTAATACTAAGGGCTAGTTCACATGGAGTTTTTTGGCAGCAGATTTTGAAGCTGAATCCGCCTCAAAATTCATGGCCAAAAACTGCTCTGATTGACTTCAGTGGAGGCCGCTCGCTTTTTTTTGTTCCACTAGCTAGTAGCAGAAAAAAGTGACATGCCCCTTCTTCCCTTGACTCATCTGCGGCGCGAGACTCCCTCCCGATTAGGCCCATTCATCTGGAGCGGGATACCGGTGCATTGCATCGGCACTCCGTCTTGGCCTGCAGCGTGGTATGTTCACACACAGAATCCATTTTCCACCCTAAGGTGACGTGCACATGGGGGATATCTGCATGCCTCCACAGCCCCATTCATTAAGGTCAGTGAGAAAGGGCCACAAAATGGACAGGAATAGGACATGTCTTGAGTTTTGCTCATGGCCCCATACACGGAACATTAAGGCTGGTCTTACATGACTGTATTGAATGTACGGTCTGCAAGTTGCTGATCGGCAACATAGACTCTGCAGATGTCCGTGTCCTGCTGCACTCTATGGGTGAGTCCATGCAGTGTCGCAATTCACGGCCATTATGGACATGTTCTATAAATTGCGGACCACGGTTGCGGCCCGGCCACACCACGGTGGTGTAAGAGGCCGCATTGAATATAATGTGTCCACAATTGAAAACCCTCGATTGCGGCCTTACATTACGGCCGTGTAAGACTAGCTTAAGAGTACATGGCGGTGTATGGGGCTATAGAAATGAATGACCATTCTTTCCCTCTATCTCTGTCCTTCTACCCTCCTCCACTCTATAGACTTCTATTACAGTGAAGACAGATCGGAGCAGTTTAGCAGGCAGGAGATTTGCTGATACAAAGAGATAGAAGTGCCTTCCCCTGCTGAGATATTACAGTTTCTTATATTCATCATATATATACATTTACAACCGCTCCTTTCTAAGTAAATGTCTCCTATGTATGACTCCTTTAGTAATTTTTGTTTTTTATTCTTCTAGGACTTTTTTTAACTGGACCACTGGGAATAACAGGCCCAAGTCTGGCAGTCTTATGCAAGTGACCACCGAAAAAGGGAATACTCAGCTTGTTCCAGCTCACCCGTAAGAGCGGACTCCCCAGTCTGAGTGATCTGTAAACTGCTCACCCCATCACTGTTCCTGTCCTGTTCTCCTTTTAAGCGCGGTTACAACTTTATTTTTGTCTAACCTATTTGTATTAAAGGCACATTATGGATTTCTGACAATTTTCTGGACATCATGTCACTGTGGTCAATTAAAAGCCAAAATAGTACGGTGTAAAATGTCACATTTGTATGTATTCTAGGCTCATGTTATTCAGGAGGGTGTTGGGGGCATTTCATTTAACCTGTCAGCAACTTCCTACCTAACTGTGGGCAGCATGGCTTTAGGGGATTGTTCCGTCAGAGACGACCTCTTCCAGTCTGTGGTCCCTAGAATGATCGGCTGATCACCCCCGGCCCTGCTCTCTGCAGCACCCAACATACAGCTGACTATGCCAAGGGGAAGCTGCATCCAGCTAGGTAGTGCCACCTTACATGGGCAGCAATCCGTGTAATGCTAGGGTTGGTCAGTGTTGTGTACTAAGCCCCCTGAGAATCTGCTGAATGGCTTTACTAGCTGTTTCCCTGTTACATGACTGACTGTTGTCTCCTTATTTTTGTATAGGTATTCTACTGTCAGTCATAACAGGACATACAGTATGTTGTGACTTATATCTCTATCTAATAGCTGTACTATAAAGGACAGGCATGCTTCAAGGGGTTAAGCTGATATAAGTTCATCTGTTGTACCCTCCCCCTCTAACCCTCCTCCCCCAGACTACAATTCAGCAGCTGCACCTTGTCCAGTTAAGGGATAATCATACATATCAGGGAGAGTGTGTGCCTACATAGGCGTACAGAGACTTGCAAGTCATTCCTACGCCGCTAGGGATTCTGGGTAAAAAAAAATATGCAAATCTATTCTCCAGGATGTAATTAGGAGAACAGTGCACTCTGTATGCCGCCCTCTAGAGGGTAGCCCCCTTAACATCACTCATGACTCAGTTAATAAGCCTACTGACATGATGCGGAGTTTATTGCCAAATTAGTATTTCTATCCTAAAAGGAACAGATTCTCAGCTATGGACAGCGCTGTTTCAGTCTTTTGGACCTCCTCAGCATAGCGCAGGGATATTAATTTGGTAGAGTGAAAGACTATAGACCAAGGTCAGGGGATAATCGTACACATTAGGGAGAGTGTGTGCCTACATAGGCAGTACGGAGACTTACAAGTCATTCCTGCTCCGCTAGGGATTCTGGGTAAAAAATATGCAAATCTATTCTCCAGGATGTAATTAGGAGAACAGTGCACTCTGTATGCTGTGCATCATAACCTCTGCATCATGTTAGTAGGCTTATTAACTGAGTCATGCATGATGTTAAGGGGGCTGTCCTCTAGAGGGCGGCATACAGAGTGCACTGTTCTCCTAATTACATCCTGGAGAATAGATTTGCATACCTTGTCCAGTTAGACATTGACTTGCTCAAAGGGGAGATCTAGTGTAATGACATCCCTACCTATCATTGTGCTGCAGCCACGACATCGCTTTGTGATTCTGTGCATACTGCTTTCTATCTGTCAGGGATACGTTAGGAACATTGTCCTTATGTTATACTGCCACTGTATAGGCATACGTAATTTATTTTTTTTTTTTTTTTTTTTTTTTTGCGGTGGCCCTCTGTATAAGGTTAGTGCAGTCTTTGGTGCTCTCCTAAACTGTTATGCAGGGTATTTGGAAACAAGCACTCTCCTCCCTCCCATATTGGCATATATGCAAGAAGCTTTTCCTGGCTTTAGCTGTGCCAGTTGGCTAAAATAATAAATCTAGACCATCCAATCGACCGATTGAGGATGACACACGGCCACACACAGACCTGCTGAGCTGGGAGTCTGTCACCTGAACCCCGTATATCAACCCAGCCAGCAGATAAATAGGTTAGGGTCACCTGAATTACCTGTTTTCCTCTTGGGAATCATTGCTTTTGTTGCTGAGATCACCAAGCCCCCCCCCCCCTTTTTTTTTCTCTTAATATGCAAATGAGATTTTTGGAGTGATGAGGGCATCATTGTTGCTCCAAAAATGTAAGTAGCAACACCTTTGTTACTCCAATGAGCTCATTTGCATATTGACAAAATGCCGATCTCTCACCCACAATCTCCCAATAATTCGTCATTTTTTTTTTTTTTTTTTTAAATAAGATTACCATATACCATATATACCGAAACACCAAGAAGAAAAGTCTTGGAGCTACAGAAATCTGAGAATCAATAGACGTGTTGAATGTGAATTCTAAAAGATGGAAACAAAATATCCAAAAATTCTTCATATCCATACAGTATAAGTGCCAGGTATAAGCACCACATGCAGGAAACCCTGCACTTACACACCTTAGCATGCTACCGGTGAGGTTATTAATGGTTGTCTGAGGAATACTATCCCATGCTGGATGCCCTTGGGCACACACAATCAAGATTGGCTGCTAACAGCTCCTTCTGCAATTGCTGACCAATGATGTCCCAGATGTGCCCAACTGAGACCAATCTGGAGACTCTGCAGGCCATGATAACACATTTAAAGGGGTTTTCTGGGCAAAACTACTTAAAAAAATAAAATAAAAGTCTTAGTGCTATTAGTGGGTTAATAATTGCATCGAAATACCTTAAGCAGTGTTTTGAGTGATTTCTGGGTGTCTCTGGGAGCTCCTGGCATTCTCTGCATTTGTTACATGGTGTAGCTTCCTGTTGTCTTAGGTCATGCAATGCATCATGGTAGTTGTAGGCTGACTCACACTACCTCCCTCTCATTTTCCCCCCATTCCTGTCTCACTTCCTCACATCCCCTCCCTATCTCCCTAGCTATCTCACCTACTACGAGCCCTTCTCAACTAACTCAGCCCATCCCTCCACCCCATCATACTTACGTGTCTTCCTGTCCAGACTTCACTTCTGTGGGGATGACTCTTCTGCTTCTTTGACTCTGCCGGTATGTGTGCAGACCAGAAGTGCCTCCGACGCCTGCACAGTAGTGATGGCACTCCATCTCTGTAGTATTGATGACCAACCACCCCTTTAAGTCGAGTAGACCGCTCACAGTAGTACGAGCCTGGCATTAAGCTATTGAAAAACATTTCCTAGGACACTTTGGAGAAATGACTGTACCACAGCCTCCATGATCAAATCAATGTAACATTGTAGGGTTTGACGGCAGTAGGTTGTGCCATACCACACCATAGTCCCAGAGTTACAACCGATATGATGTTTCTTTGTGAAGGACTCTTTATGGCATTGCCTATATGGTCGCCAAACCTATCTTTGTCTATAAATCTGGGGACTCGGTGGAAAGGATAGACCTCCATTCCAACCTGCATTGCTGTCTTGCTGTGCACCATGATAGTCTTTGAGAGTAGTGATGAGAGGTCTTTGGAACACTTGTTGCTGGAGCCCAACCCTTCTGGTGGTTTGTGCCCACGCTGTTTGGTGCCCTAGGCTTGGGATGGGACATCCAATGGATGACTACATGCCATTCTTCCGATCAGAGGGTTCATCCATGTAGATGTTCACCTCTGTGCACCTCTTGCTATCACTCCAGTTCATCATCGTTCTCCGCACCGCCGGCACGTATTGTATTGATCAGTGCTGAGATCTCAGCCTAGGTACATAAGGATTTGCCAGACTGATTAACCAAGATCTCAAGTTTAAGGATTGTGGGGGAAATTTATGAAGACCACCAGTCTCCATATTCCCTGTAATGGTGGATGAAGCACACCTCCCCGCAGCAGCAATGCCCACGATCAATGCCCTCACTGATCGCAGGCATTAACTCTTTTGATGCCTTGATCAAACCTTAATGCATGGGCACCACCATCTTATCTGTGATCGTCCTCCACTGGAACGAAATCCGGGGACAGCAATCAATTACAATGACGGTCGTTTCGCCTCCCACAAAAAAATTGAATGAAAAATGACCAAAACATGAGACGTTCCCCAAAATGGTTTAAATAAAAAGTATATCTGACCCTGCAAAAAAAAAAAACCAACGCCTTATACAGCCCTATCTACGTAAATATACAAAGCTATATGCAAAAGACTATACATGGTTATTTTTCTAACCTGCAGAATACAGATATCCTAAGGACAGGTCATCGATATCAGATTTATGTTTGACACTTGGCCTCAGCCTCTGATACACAGAGCATGGAGCAGGAAGCAGACAGCGCTGTTCTCTGTGTAGTGGCTGAACCAAGTCACTGCAGCTTAAAGGGGTTGTCCGGGCAAGAAAAATATTTTTAAAACAGGTTGGGGGAGATAAAAAAAATAAATAAAAATAAATCCATCTCACCTGTCCCTGGTACAATGGTGTTCTCTCAGTACAGTCCGGTCTTTTTTCGGTGCAGTGAGGACTTCCATTGAAAAACAGCAATGGAATGGCAGGACCAAACGGCGGTGGGAGGGGTCAGAGCAATGGGGAAAGGTGAGTATGATTTTTTTTTGGCCTAGTTAAAATATAAAATTTTTGCCTAGATAAACCCTTTAACTCCCATTCAAGTGAATGGGAGCTGAACTTCAGAAACCTGGTCTGACCATTACACAGCGAGGTTTGCTATGAACTTGTTCCTGAACTGGGTTTGATATTAGGAATCTATTCATGTTACATAAGGCAATAAATTAAAAGAAGGTCTTGGAAATCTCCTTTCCCACATTATACCTGAGTTACAGAGGTCCTTGTAAGCGTGCAGCCTTTCCATGTGCGCACCACTAGGTGGCACTGGTGTTCCATACCGTTACTTTGTTGCGTTCCTTTGTCTTTGTTCTGCTTTGTGTTCTCTTTAAAATCTATTTCTTACTTTTCATTTTAATGCTCACAATATAAAGGGCAAATCCTGCCATTTGTAAAATCAATATCAACTAAACATATTAAAGAAGACTTTCTGCTTCATTTCAAAGGTAACTTTAACATCCAAAATGACTGTAAAGGAAGAGAAATGATCATAAATATTAGTTTTAAGATCTAAAGAGATTTCTGTCATTTCTATGACTTTTGTTAGTCGCCGTGCATGCAAGTGATGGGGGGAGAATAGGAGTAGGGGTAGTGTAGAAATACAGCTTGTAGGATAGAATGGGGAGAGTGCAGCCATATTTTACTAGGTTCTCTATGTATACTATACCAATAATAATATAATACATTTTATTTATATAGCGCCAACATATTCCGCAGCGCTGTACAATTTGTAGGGTTCAAATACAGACAGATACATAACAAAGAAAGTCATTTCACACAATGGGACTGAGGGCCCTGCTCACAAGAGCTTACAATCTATGAGGTAGAGGGGGTGACACAAGAGGTAGCAGGGGCGGCATTGCTTATACAGAGGTCAGACACTTTTGTAATAGAGGTGACTGTCATTACACAAACATAAAACTTTGAGCCGTCACTAGTCGTGTCCTGTAACATGTGGATGGAGCTTGGACCTATAAAGTTATCCTGAAATGGCATCATATCATGTGGGGAAATGTGGGAGCGGCGACAGAGGAGGGTTACATTTTGGGAATTCTAATTATAGTATGGAAGGGTTTACATGAGGAATTGTGATAGGCCTGTCTGATAAGATGCGTCTTTAGTTTGCGTTTGAAACTGTAGAAATTGGGAGTTAATCTGATTGTCCGGGGTAGAGCATTCCAGAGAAGTGGTGCAGCTCGGGAGAAGTCTTGTATACGAGCGTGGGAGGTTCTGATAATAGAAGATGTAAGTGTTAGGTCATTGAGTGAGCAGAGAGCACGGGTTGGGCGGTAGACAGAGATGAGGGAGGAAATGTATGGAGGTGCGGCATTATGGAGAGCCTTGTGGGGGAGGGGGATAACTTTATATTTTATTCTATAATGAATAGGCAGCCAATGTAACGACTGGCACAGACCAGAGGCATCGCTGTAGCGTCTAGCCTGATACATTGTATATGGATCACATCTGGCCACGTCTCCAGTTTCTTATGTGTTACATAATGGCTATGGCTACAAATATCGGATGCATATTGAGTTATATTCTTTTGTAGATCCCACTGGCTTTAACAGGAATCCAACGCAAATGTTTAATTTACTAATTTATTTTATTTACTTATTTATTATTAAAACCAGAAATCAATCACTTTTTTAAATTCTGATTTTATTCTCTAATTTTAGATTTTTTTTATTTTATTTAATTTTCTATCCCTGATTATGAAGGCGGCCATCTTGCACGAGCGTCTCCTCATTTAGTAATACGCTTTACAGCAATCTCATGTCCGTCGAGTATAATTGTCCGCAGCCGACTCATTGAGATCAATGGGAACGTTTTCTAGACATCCTATGTCCACAGATAAGGAGGGGGGAGTTGACAAGCTGTGGCATCATCTATTATCAGTAGTGTATGCAATGATGGGTGATGTTATAGAACTGTTATCTTCTATTGTAATACCTATAGAGGTGTTATCTTCTATTGTAATGCCTATAAAGGTGTTATCTTCTATTGTAATACCTATAGAGGTGTTATCTTCTATTGTAATACCTATAGAGGTGTTATCTTCTATTGTAATACCTATAAAGCTGTTATCTTCTATTGTAATACATATAAAGGTGTTATCTTCTATTGTAATACCTATAAAGGTGTTATCTTCTATTGTAATACCTATAAAGGTGTCATCTTCTATTGTAATACCTATAAAGGTGTTATCTTCTATTGTAATACCTATAGAGGTGTTATCTTCTATTGTAATACCTATAAAGTTGTTATCTTCTATTGTAATACCTATAAAAGTGTTATCTTCTATTGTAGTGCTATAGGTCTTGCCTGTGATGTAAATAAGGTGACTGCTGCAAAGAAAACCCCTACAGAATTGGCAAGTGTCCGTTTATTATTAGGCTTAGTGGGAAGAATGAAAATTGCAGGATATAGTGCTTTTTAAAAATACAGATAATGACATGAAAAATTAAAAAAATATATATCAAAAATGAATTTCAACATAAATCTTTATTTAAGGAATAGGTTATTTTCTGGTGACTCCAATTTTTCATGAAACATACTCAATAGCATTTGTTGAATTTGTTAATTAAATCCGTGACAAGCTGTAATACACATCACAACCACCGGGTGGCCACACATAAGATAGCATGTGACAGAATACTACAGTCATGTTATTATATAAAGCTGGTCATCTCATGCCATCTCACAATATCTTGATCCCAACAGAAAGGTAACGAAGAACATATTTGAGGTCTCGGCTCGCCCTCGAGTTACCCTCACAGTATATAGTCCTCCTCCCGGTGCCTCACAGTATACAGCTTACCGCAGATTGGCCACACAGTATACAGCCCCCCTCCAGTTGCCCCCACACAATACATTCCCCTAGTATGTATAGTCCCCTTCAAGTGTCTATAGAATAATAAACAGAATAATAGATCAAATGGAGACAAAAAAAAACCAACTAATACTAGCATTGCCCCATTCTCCTGTTCTCTGCTGTCTCTGATCCTGGAGGCTTCAGGGAGCAGCAGACACAGTATAACATGTCATGTCATGCTCTCAGGACGCCAGGGGCAGGAGCCAGATGGTGAAGCAGGGAGCAGACAGCTCCCTGCTTCACCATTCACCATTGTATTCAACTCATCTGCGTTCAGAGGATGTAGATGAGTTGAATCCAGAATTGGGGCTGGTTAGCGGGATGCCATCTGTATGATTTCCCTTGTTATGTTAGGTGGGCTATCACAGTTTGATCATGGTGTGTGCTAAGAGCCTTAGGTTTACAAGTGGAGTCAATATAGCAGTATTGTAAGTTAATATATACCATATGTTCAGTGTTTGCATATATCTTAGCTCTCGCACACTACGGTTACATGGTGAGTGTATGTGTGTGTTTATTGCAGTCACCTACACACTTGGTTAGCAGGTGCTATGGTTTGTGTGCAGTACCCTCCCCTGCAGCGGCTGGCGCCGGATTCCCAGTGATAACAGATGATTGCCAGGATGTTCGAAAACTTTTTGTGATGTTGAGAGTATAAAAGTCTTGTATTATTTAGAAGACCTTCCAGATGTCTTCACTCCCACTGCTTAATAATACATGCATGTACACAAAGCAGTATAAGATGCAGAGAATGTAAGTCTTATAGATAGGATCTGCTAGTTTTTAGACATCTGGTAGGAGCCTCAGTTGTAGATTCTATCACATGTGACAAATGCAACAGACACCTCGACAGAACCCGATAGACCCCATTATGAGTCAGTGGAGTCCATTGGGTGCCGTTGTTATCTGTCAAGTGCCGCGTCAGGCAGAGCGCGAACAGATTCAGCAAAACACGGCTCATGAATTGTCACTGCAATTCCGTAATGAACAAAGTTTTCCAAGATGTACATAACCTGCATAAGAAAGGTAACTGCTCCCCCGGGTAATTTACCAAATAAATTGCTGAACACGGCTTCCACTGCAGTTGTCCATGTGGAATGACTTTATAGGGACCCTTACCATGAAAAATTCAACGAAAATGTTATGTCATAGTCATAAGGAGAGTCACATTGTGAAATGTATCCGTTTAGATATGGTTGCAAACAGTAGCGTAACTAATGTCTTGCGGGCCCCGGTGCAATCTTTTGTCCGGGGCCCCTACCTCATCCCTACAGAGAATTCTTGATAGTGATGGTTATGGGTGCTAAGGTGTTTAATCCTCCTTAGTGTGGTTATTGTAATCTGTGGGTCTCCTTGGTTTATGGGCCAGCTGGAAGCTGCAATCTTCCAGTGCTTATTGGCCCCCTAAGGCTCCTGGGCCCCGATGCACCTGTACCCTCTGCACCCCTCAAGTTACGCCCCTGGTTGCAAAGCAATATGGTAGGCTATGTTATTCCATTAAGACCTTTACATCTAGGTTCACATCTGCACCAGAGTCTCTGCTGGAGACCCCATATTTTGATGTGTCGGACCATGTTATAGTCAATGGGGTTCATGCGGTGTCTGTGTAAAACCACTAAAACAGCAGTCGGGCTCTTCATCATTTGGGTCCCTTATTGAATCCAAAAGATGGAGAGCCCAGCACAGATGTGAATCTAGCCTACAGAACTGCTGTTCTTGGATGAGGTAACACCAGTGCTGTGTCTATTATACCATATATGATATACTGTCCCTAGGACTATAGAACAATAATTTACTGTGCTTGTACAATCATTGATAGATCTTCCTCACAGAGAGAATGTCCAGCCACGAGATGTAAAAAACAAGTTACCTCTTACATATCCATGGGGAGAGGGGGGCAGTGTAAGTTGCTGTTTGGTTGGGGTCCCAATGTTTGGACCCCCACTGATCACAAGAACCAGGGTATTTTGCACCCAAGTTTTAAATGGCGCAACTGGTCGGACAGCACCCTCCGGTTCATCCATTTCAATGGAGATAGCCAAAACACTGCCCTCATCTATCTCTGGCACTCTATTTGAAATGAATGTCCTACCAGCCACTCCACTCCCAATTTTCATGATCCCAGCAGTGCGATCCCCAATGTCTTTCCCGCCCTTCACTCTAATTTTGAAAAGTGGGTGGCAAAGTGGTCGTGGTTATCCTCTCTAGGTTTCTGTACACCCAAATGATCAAATTTTGAAAATTCAAATAAAATAAAAAAAATTGTAAGATTGAGGTATACTTCTGCGTTGTGACATTATGGTGCCAAAATTCTGGTGTACAGGGCTCGATACTTGTTATGATCAACAGGTTAACTAAAAAAAAAATATGCAAATCTTTTCTCCAGGATGTAATTAGGAGAGGAGTGCCTCTGTATGCCGCCCTCTAGAGGGCAGCCTCCTTAACATCATGCATGACTCCGTTAATAAGCCTACTAACATGATGCGGATTTAATTGCCAAATTAGTATTTCTATTCCAAAAGGAACAGATTCCCAGCTATGGACAGTGCTGTTTTGGTCTTTTGGACCTCCTCAGCATAGCGCAGGGATACTAATTTGGCAGAGTGAGAGACTATAGACCAGGGTCAGGGGATAATCATACACATTAGGGAGAGAATCCCAGAATCCCTAGCAGAGCAGGAATGACTTCTAAATCTCCGTATGCGTATATAGGCACACACTCTCCCTAATTTGTACGATTATCCCCTCTCCCCTATTAACCCCTTCCCGACATGCGCCGTAATAGTACGGCGCATGTCGGGTCTGTAACTATGGCGACCGCCCGGGAGCCGAGCGGCCGTCATAGCCGCCGGGTGTCTACTGCTTCAAGCAGTAGACAACTAGCTCTAATGCCTCTGATCGGTCCCCGGACCGATCAGAGGCATTAACCCCTCCGGCGCCGCGGTCAAAGGCGCCAGAGGCGCCATTTTCCCGGCGGCGCATGGGCGCCGCCATTTTGGCCGGGATCGACGGCTCCTGGAGCATGCTCCAGGGCTGACGTCCCATTGCCATGACAGCCGGGAGCCTTGTACAGGCTCCCAGGCTTGTCTGCAAAACCTCTCTTTTGCAGGCTGGTCTATGTAGCCTGCAAAATAAAGGATGCTTTTTTGCAATGCATTGCAATGCATTAGCATTGTAATGCATTGCATTAGTGATCAGACCCCCTGGGGTTCAACACCCCTAGGAGGTCTAATAAATGCAAAAAAAAAATAAAAAAAAAAAAAGTTAAAAAAAATATAAAAAAATATAAAAAGAATTAAAAGTTCAAATCACCCCCCTTTCCCTAGAACACATATAAAAGTAGTTAAATACTGTGAAACACATACATGTTAGGCATTCCCGTGTCTGAAATCGCCCGCTCTACAAATCTATACAAATATTTTTCCTGTTCGGTAAACGCCGTAGCGGGAAAAATAGTCGAAAGTGCCAAACCGCCGTTTTTTCACTGTTTTGATTCTGATAAAAATTTGAATAAAAAGTGATCAAAGCAATAACATTTCCCGAAAATGGTAGAACTAAAAAGTACACCCGACCCCGCAAAAAAAGACGCCCTATGCATCCCCGTACACTTACGTATAAAAAAGTTACGGCTGTCGGAATATGGCGACTTTTAGAAAAAAAATTTAACACAGTTTTGGAATTTTTTTTAGGGGTCAAAATGTAAATAAAACCATATAAATTTGGTATCCCTGGAACAGTACCGAAACACAGAATATAGGGGACAAGTCATTTTGGCTGCACAGTGAACTCCGTAAAACCAAAGCCCGTAAGAAAGTCACAGAAATGCATTTTTTCTTCAAATCCACCCCATTCTGAATTTTTTTCCTGCTTCCCAGTACATTATATAGAATAATTAATGGTAGCATCATGAAGAAAAATTTGTCCCGCAAAAATTAAGACCTCATATGGCTCTGGGAGCGGAGAAATAAAAAAGTTATGGGGTTTAGAAGGAGGGGAGTCAAAAACGAAAAACGAAAATCAAAAAATGCCATCGGCGGGAAGGGGTTAAAAGCCATCTCTATATTGGCTTTTAATACATGGCAACCCCTTGACATCTAAGATTACCGAAGGTTAAAATGTTCATTAAAAAAATTGGAGATTAGGGCAGTTGCCCTATGTGTGCCAGGTAAGGTTTCCAGCGTCTATCAGACAGGTGAGTATCTATCTGATGTACATTTAGTTTTTCGAGCTGGTCTGTTCAGAACAATTTGCAAATCATCCTCTGAATTCATTAATAAAATTGGTGAAAAATAAGTTTCCCCGACATCTTCTCTCTGCAGGTAAATTGGACCTAGTAGTTAAACTTAATCCAAGTAGTGAGGGTGACAGTCACCGAAAAAGCCTGTTCTTCAATTCTCATTATCCACCCAGCAGACAGAAATAAAAATTCTCATTACTGGTGTCAGCCGAATGCCGCTGCCATCAAGGACAATAGCTGCGCTCCAGCTCTGACTTATTTTGCTTGGGAAATTTCCTCACATTTTGACATCCTTGTTAGAGGCTTAAAAATGTCAAATTCATTGCTGTCCTCAGATGGATAACTGCATGTAAATGTCTGCTCTTACTTAGTGATCGGCACAGCAAGTAATGTGTTTGGGATGCAGAGATTAAGCTGAACGCCACTGGATAAGTACCCTTGTTTACAAGGCTCGAACCGGCAATCATGGGCCGTCAACCCATCGAGAAGACAATTTGTGAACAACAGGTTGGAAATGACAGAATTCCAAACAGAGATGAAAAAAAGCTGTGCTAAGAATCCAAAAAGTCAGCCGAAGACGAAAAGTGGACTGGGCTCGATTTACAAAAGTTTACACAAGCCTGTGGAATCGGAAAATGGTGGCAGACACTGGAGCAATTCATATACATCCATTTTAAGTTCACATCTGGAAATTCCACTGCAGAAACACCAAAAATCAGCCTTATTTTTCTATCCACTGATTTCAGTATGAAAATGCCAGACCCCATTATAGGTAATGGGGTCCACAAGTAACCACTGTTGTTGTGGTCCTGCTCTCAGTCGGAGAGCCCAGCACACATGTGAACCTAGCGTTAGCCATACACGTGGATGTACACACGGACTGTACAGAGAAACTGTGAATGCCTCATTAAATCAGAAACTGCTTGGGGAAAGGAAGCAATTAAATTCATGGAAATCGACCATGTGTATCCAAATAAGAGAGAGGGGACTGACGCTGGGTTCACACCAGAGTCTGGGCTCCTTTATAAGGTTTTTTTTTTCTGACTCGAGTATAAGCCGAGGGGACTTTTTCAGCACAAAAACTGTGCTGAAAAATTCGGCTTATACTCGAGTATATCTATATCACAAATCTATCTTGTATTAATAAGCAGCTCGTCTGAAGTGTCAAGGGACAGGTGGATTATCTTTGTTGCAGCTGTACAAATTACCAGCATAGGTGAACACTGGCGGCGCATGCGCCACTGACTCCACCAGCGTAAGGGACGTAATGGCTGATGTCACTATTGCCTCCATGGCTTTACACATTGAGGAGGCAGATTGAATCTTCTCCACTGTGAACAGCACTTGGCTTCCTCGTGAGGTTGAGATTGTCACCTACTTCCATGAAAAAGTACCCTTTGATACTCTCATCCATGTAAAAATAAATAACAATGGGGGATAATACCTTAGTGAATGTGACAGAGTTTGGGAGACTCAGTAAGTGTGGATAGTGGCTTTCAGATCCCTGGATGAGATTGGATGATGTTTTTGGACAGTCTGAGATTGTAACAGTCAGAATTGCGGACCACCCTTGTTAGGGTGGGAGTTATATTGAGTGTTTTGAGTGAGTGTAGGGTATGCTGCAAAAGTGTGACTACTAGAGATGAGCGAACACTAAAATTTCCGAGGTTCGAAATCCGATTCGAACAGCCGCTCACTGTTCGGCTGTTCGAACGGATTTCGAACCCCATTATAGTCTATGGGGGAAAATGCTTGTTTCAGGGGTACGCAAAATTCAATAAAATTATACTTACCAAGTCCACTAGTGACGGTCAGGCTGGATTCCCCTTGAAGTCTTCTCCTGGCGCAGCGCCCCCGCGGCGTCTTCCGGGTGGAATTCACTCTGCCTAGGCATCCGGCCTAGGTAGAGCCGACTGCGCATGCGCGTGCGGCTCTGCCCAGGCCCGACGCCTGAGCAGAGCTGACTGCACATGCGCTTGCATGCCTGCGCATGCGCAGTCAGCTCTGCCTAGGCCGGATGCCTAGGCAGAGTGAATTCCACCCAGAAGAAGACGCGGGCACGCAGCGCGGAGAAGACTTCGGAAAGGTAAGAGAAGAACCAGCGTTGATTGGCAGAATGTAGAGCATTCTGCCAATCAACACTGGTTCTGCATCGAACATTAAACTTCGAACAGCTAGTAGTGTTCGATCAAGTACAAGTATTTCGAATACCGTAGTATACGATCGAACACCTACTCGATCGAACACTACTCGCTCATCTCTAGTCACTATATACAGTAGTTAATCTTTACTAATGTATGTCAATGATGGATTTATGCCATGCACCTCTAGCTCACGGTGGGTAATGTTCGTTGCTCTCATCCGTCACAGGATAAGAACAATGGACATCACACACCAGATGCAGACGGATGCCCCCAATATCTAGTGTCTGTCTTCATTCATTTCATGTTTTTTTTTAGTTTTCTTCAATTACAAATACACTGTCCATTATATTGTTTACATTAGAGTCAATGGGAACAGACGCAGAACAACTGTGAGGACCCATGTCCTTTCCTTAGGCCTCTGAGGCCGCTGTTTGGGCTCAGATCACGTGCAGTGAGAACAAGCCGGTGGAATCGGAAAATGGTGGCAGACACTGGAGCAATATGTATACATCCATTTTAAGTTCACATCTGGAAATTCCACTGCAGAAACACCAAAAATCAGCAAAGTCCTTATTTTTCTATCCACTGATTTCAGTATGAAAATGCCAGACCCCAATATAGGTAATGGGGTCCACATGTAACCACTGTTGTTGTGGTCCTGCTCTCCGTCGGAGAGCCCAGCACAGATGTGAACCTAGCGTTAGCCATACACGTGGATGTACACACGGACTGTACAGAGAAACTGCGAATGCCTCATTAAATCAGATACTGCTTGGAGGAAGGAAGCAATTCAATTCATGGAAATCGACCATGTGTACCCGAATAAGAGAGAGGGGGGACTGACGCTGGGTTCACACCAGCGTCTGGACTCCTTTATAAGGGTTTTTTTTTTCTGACTCGAGTATAAGCCGAGGGGGACTTTTTCAGCACAAAAACTGTGCTGAAAAATTCGGCTTATACTCGAGTATATCTATATCACAAATCTATCTTGTATTAATATGCTTATCGTCAGAAGTGTCAAAGGCTAGGTGGCTTATCTTTGTTGCAGCTGTGCAATTTACCAGCATAGGTGAACACTGGCGGCGCATGCGCCACTGACTCCACCAGCGTAAGTGACGTAATGGCTGATGCCACTATTGCCTCCATGGCGGCTTTACACATTGAGGAGGCAGATGGAATCTTCTCCACTGTGAACAGCACTTGGCTTCCTTGTGAGGTTGAGCCGGTCATCTGCTTCCATGAAAAAGTACCCTGTGATACTCCCATCCAAGTAAAAATAAATAACAATGGGGCATAATACCTTAGTGAATGTGACAGAGTTTGGGAGACTCAGTAAGTGTGGATACTGGCTTTCAGATCCCTGGATGAGTCCTACACGATTGGATGAAACGTGTCTGATGTTTTTGGACAGTCTGAGATTGTAACAGTCAGAATTGGAGACCACCCTTGTTAGGGAGGGAGTTATATTGAGTGTTTTGGGTGAGGGTATGCTGCAAAAGTGTGACTACGTATGTGACAAAAACTGCTGGACTGCCTAGATCAGGCAAACAAAGGCCTCTGAGAAGGTCGGCATGATGTTAAAGGGAGCGCCCTCTATAGGTTTGCTTGACTGAGACTCTGTCTTCCTAATTACATCATGGAAGATAGACTTGCACATCCTCAGGGAGCGCCCTCTATTGGTGTGCATACTGCACTGACATCCTAATTACATCATGGAAGACAGATTTGCATATTCTTCCCATGTTCCTTTGCAGTGGAGCGCTCATGGCTTAATAAGACTCCACATACGTATATGGTGGTCTCTCCCTATGGAGTGACGATATTCCTTCAACCCTGTCTAAGCCTCTCACTTCTGCCAGATCAGTCCTCTCTACTCCAAGCTGATGAGATGCAAGTACATTGAAACAGCTGTCCTTGGCTGAGAAGACTGTATCTGGAATAATCCCAACATCATTGCAAACAAAGGCCTCTGAGAAGGTCGGTATGATGTTAAAGGGAGCGCCTTCTATAGGTTTGCTTGACTGAGACTCTGTCTTCCTAATTACATCATGGAAGATAGACTTGCACATTCTCAGTGAGCGCCCTCTATTGGTGTGCATGACTGAGGCACTAGCATCCTAATTACATCATGGAAGTCAGATTTGCATATTCTTCCCATGTTCCTTTGCATAGTGCAGCGCTCATGGCTTAATAAGACTCCACACACCTAAATGGTGGTCTCTCCCTATGGAGTGATGATATCCCCTCAACTAGATCAGGTCTGAACATACTGTATTATTTTGCAGCATTTGTCAGATACTTCAGAGTTCTAGCAATTGAGTTCCAACATCTAATATCTGACTTCGACTTACAATGTACGTTCAAGCCTGCAACAATTTAGTAAAATCTACAGAATATTAAAAAACTATATTAAGCCTGCATCCAAACCAAACATATGCCCTTGGATTTTACTTCCATATCCATAATCCACATCATCTGGCATATCATAAACCCGCCCAATGTCAGATTTCTGCTTTCAGTCTTTGTTTGAACTTTTTATTGTAAACCCAAACATTTTCCATGAACATTTCATCTCCATATAAAGGCCCTATACAAGACTGCACCATTTGGAGTCCAAGGGGCTACAACACTGCAGGGGTCCATCATAGGCACGTCTCTTTGGTTAATGCATTATGTTAATCTTACAATCAATCCCACATTTACCCTTTAGCCTACAGTTCTATCCATGGATTGAATTGTTTTGTACAACTTCATCGGAATGACAAAAAAAGCGCACTTGGATTTGGTTTGCTTCAAAACTCGGCAGATATGTAAATGATTACAGCCACAATTACAGATTCTTGCCACAAGAGGGCATAAAAGTGCTTCCGTTGAGGCGGTATGAAAAATTCTCAGAGGCTACTTTTGGGTAGTGTACCTCTTGGAGAGAAAATGTTGACTAATCATTTACCTATATCACACATTAGAAGTGTTATTCTATTCCCACAACTCCTTGGAGTTTTCTATTCTTGGGTGTAGTGAAACAGGGAGACCATAGTTTGCCTCTTTCCATTTGCAATGATAATCAGCTCAGGCCGACAGAGCCGGGGTGATGTTGGGAGGGCTGGGGGGAAAGGGTGCAGCTCGCTGCGTCTTGTACTCATTTATTTAATGACTTGAGAAAGGGCTGCTCGGAGTTCTTCAATCCCACCTCATTTTCCCCGTTGCACTGGTTGGAGCTAACATCAGACTGGACTACACAGAAGATTTTAATGATTTCCCTTGTTATTCTTCGAGACGTCCTTAATGATTTTTGCACAGCGTGAATGAGGACGGTAGTTTTCAGTAGGGTGACTGACTAATACTGCTGAAAAAGGATGATATAAATGCATATTAAGTAGCACGAGTACATAACAACAGATACGATATTAAGGAACTATACAGCTGTGTTAATGCATCGGGAATGGGAGTGAATTTCCTTCTTATTTTATGGGAGTATTTAGTCTGAGCACGAATGTCTGACATAAAAGACACGGTCATCAAGTCATGTTAACAGGATTGTACCTTGGTCAATAAAGAGGTTGTGCAATACAAAATACTTGGGTATTACATCTTCTGTGGGGGGCGCTATTTCTACCCACAGACAAGGCGAGCTGATGATAAGGGTGAGTGATAGAAAAATGATGCTGTCGTTTGGTCAGGACTCGGAGGACAAGAAAAGGACATGAGGCTGAAGATAAAAAAGACCAAAATATCAGAACTTCCTATATGTTTCCTCATTGATCCAAAAATCTCATTTAGATATGGACAAAAACAGCGATGTACAAATGAAGCCATTGTATGATTCAGGTAAAGTTATCTCCAGACTGAGTTGGCATGGTATATGACAATGGCGTAACTACCGCCATAGCAGCAGAGGCAGCTGCCACAGGGCCCGGGACATTAGGGGCCCGGTGAAAGCCGCTACCGCTGCGTTCATTATACTCGGGGGGTCTTTTCCGCCCCCCAAGTATAATGATCGGAGGACCGGGAGAGGTAAGGCAATGTAATAAACACAGTTACTTACCTCTCCACGATCCTGCCAGGCCTCCTTCCTTGCTGTCTGATGTCTCTGACGTCACATGAACCCGGCCTGCGTCCTGGGTCATGTGATGTCCGACGTCATTGCAGAAGGATGGCAGCGGAGGCCGACAACGTAGGAGCCGGGGACAGATAAGAAACAGTAGTTTTTTATGTTTTGTTATGGGAACCCCAAACTGGGTTCATCATCTTGATTGTCAAGCGGTGCCAAATTATGTATAGTTGTATGTATATATATATACATATAATGAGCTCATGTGGAAATCAACCAGCCTGACACACACAATTGGTGATATCAGCAAGTTTCCCTTTTATTGTACATCGCATAAGATTTTATACAGTAAAATAAATGGTCGTGTCCGTTATAATGAAACATGCCCAACAATTTATGATTACGATTTATCATTGGCGGGACGAGTTCCTTGACCCTCCCATTTTAATCATCTCTATATCTCTATAAGCAATCATTATGATATTCCTTATAGGGCCTTAACCTTAACAGTTTTCGTTAGTCCGAAAAATAATCATGGCAAAGATCATTTGTCAGCTTATGTTAGGTTTCACCCTTGGCCTATATATCTAGATTCAGACAACTCTCCTTTGCCCCCCTTCTGCCCTGGGTCAGTTATGCTGACACAAGGTGTCTGATACTTCAATGGCTAGAATCGAAAGAGGAAGGAGAGGGAGAGTTGTGAAATCATATGATGTAATGCAAGCATCTCTTTCTGCAAATCTTTATATTTTTAGAATAAGCCAAGCTGGATATAAAATGTTCTCCATATCTCTTAAAGGGACATTGCATATCGATCACATTTCCCCCCTTTTGTGATTTAACACAATAACATGTTCAATGCCTGTATTTCAGTTTGAGAACAAACTGCTGGACTTTTAATTCTCTTTAATTCTCTTTCTCTTCACCAGATTCCAGGTCATATAAACAAGCCATTGTGTTAAACATCACAACATCCTAGTTTCTCGCATATGCTGAGTGAGGTTCAATTGATCGTATACCTCCTCAGTGGGGGCCATGTCCACATACGTTCCTCCTCTCTCACGAGTACCCTTTCTTACACAATAAATAATCAGTTTGTACAATGCATAGAGGCTTAAGCAAATCAGGACTGCCTGAAACATGAAATGCAGAATTCCCACAATCCATCCCTTAACACCTTTGAACCAGTTTGCAGGATTCAAGAATGACAAAGTGTCAGACCACCAACTATCTTGTTTCTTTTCATGCTCTTTTTCCCACTTTTCTCTCATTTCTTGGATTTTCCTGACTCCTGCATGTACCTGGAGATTCCCCTTGGGATCAATGTAATGACAGCAAGTAGGCCCTATCACCTGGCACATACCACCCTGAACCGCAGTCAAGTAGTCCAATACTATTGTATGCTGGTTTGTGACTACTATCAATTGTCTTTGTATAGAGTTAGTCTCATTCAGCAAATCTAAGATGTCATATTTGCTCATCCAGATAGTCAGTAGACTCAACCAGTTTATCCCATGTCTGCATCACCATTGGCCATAGAAATATTGTGCTACCAATCTTATCTCCTGCGCTCATGGACACCAAATGAGGTCTTCCACCTCTCCGAAGTTGGTTATCTTTGGCCCTTTTATTTATTACATGTCGAGGTGGTCCCTGTCTGTTTTTGGCGAACATCTCCAACTCAACAGTGCTGTGTGATATTATAAAAGTTGCGGGGGTAAGTCGTGCCAGTGTGCATGTTCCACTGCTGCCTGTGGGGATCCATTTGTAAGCATTCCCTCCACACACCCAAAACAAATCCCTTGGCAACTGCCACAAGTTAGAATGTCCCAATACACCTCTGTGAGCATAGTCTACCAACTTAGTGACATTTGCCAAGATACACCATTTATCTGCCGACCCTAGTGGGGAACAATAACCAGCATGTGGATTACCACAAACTGTGGTCTTGGGTGTGTAGGGGACAGACTCATCGCACTCCATGTTGTGGACCTGTATTTTACAGCTCTCCTCATTCCCACTTGGGAACAGATTAGCATATGGCCATGAAACATTATGTATGTATCTTTCGACATACAGGGGGTTAAAAGTATTAGCTATGTATCTGGATTCTAGACTTCTGTCAAAGCTGATCTGAATTCTGTCCTCAGGTATCTTTCCCAGGTCTAGGGTTCCCACAACATCTCTGGGCACCCACCCAATTCCGTCATGCACAAGGATCTGAGTACGTCCCGAAACTGCAGTCATGTTCATCTGCCACCATGGTGAGGTCACCCACCCAGCTATGGGTAATGGGACACTTACATTTGCTATCTCTCCCCATCTGGGATCATTAAAATGAAACACATCATCCTCACATTTAACGTTGAACAGTTCAGTTTCTGTCAAGGGAGCGGCTAAATAAGGCATAGTGGCGGCAGATACTGGACTATGAGTGCAAATCCAACAGTCCTTTGGCTTCTTCTCTGGTTCCATGTCCTTTATCAGAACCTGATGGTGCTTTTCAACTTGTTGTCCCATTTGTCCTTAAGAACGTCATTTAATGAAGACACCACCGAGGCAACAATTAGGATCATCAGGTATTTCTTCAACATCCTTCCTCTTGGGCCGTCACCTTCTTGCAGTGGCTGGCGTGCACCCAGTTAGGCTTCCCTTGCAGTTTCACAGCTGTGCTGGTCGTCAACAGGACCTGGAATGGACCGTCGTACCGTGGCTCCAGAGCTTTTCTCACGTGTCTCTTTATCACCACCCAATCTCCTGGCTGGAGGGGATGAGAACCTGGAACTGCTTCAGGATCTGGAAGGGAAGAGAAAACTCGGGAATGTATATTAGTTAATTGTTTCTGTAAAGTTATCACATAGTCTGTCTTCACACCATATTGCATTTGGAGCAATTGTGGAAAATACAATCCCAACCTAGGGGCTGTCCCAAAAAGAATCTCAAATGGACTCAGACCTGTCCTCTTATCTGGTGTGTACCTTACCGAGAAGAGTGCTAGGGGAAGGCACTCAGTCCAAGGCTTACCTGTGTCAGCCATGGCCTTTTGAATTTTTGACTTCAAGGTACCGTTCAACCTCTCTACTCTACCACTACTCTGTGGATGGTACGGAGTATGAAAGGCTTGCTCTATCCCTACTGCCTCGAGAATAGATGTCATGATTTTCCCTGTGAAATGTGTTCCATTGTCACTTTCAATAGTCTCTGGCACACCATACCTGCACACAATTTCTGACAGAAGTTTCTTTGCCGTGACTTGCGCCGTGGCATTGGTTACAGCATAGGCCTCAGGCCAACCTGAGAAGATGTCCACACACACCAAAACATATTCATAGCATCCCACCTTTGGCATCTGAATATAATCAATCTGCAGTCTTTGAAAAGGATACATTGGACGCGGCGTGTGTTTCCTAGGTGATTTCACTATTCCCCCAGGTCTCCGATTATTATATTCTGGGGTCTGAAAAGACTACCAGAGTATAATAATTGTTTATTGGTGTCCACAGTGGGACATAATACTGAGTGCAGGGGCCACTATTGGGGATAATACTATGTGCAGGGGCCACTATTGGGGATAATACTGTGTGCAGGGGCCACTATGGGACATAATACTGTGTGCAGGGGCCACTATGCGGGATAATACTGTGTGCAGGGGCCACTATGGGGGATAATACTGTGTGCAGGGGCCACTATGGGGCGCAATACTGTGTGCAGGGGCCACTATGGGCTATAATACTGTGTGCAGGGGCCACTATTGGGGATAATACTGTGTGCAGGGGCCACTATTGGGGATAATACTGTGTGCAGGGGCCACTATTGGGGATAATACTGTGTGCAGGGACCACTATAGGGGATAATACTGTGTGCAGGGGCCACTTTGGGGGATAATACTGTGTGCAGGGGCCACTAAGGGACATAATACTGTGTACAGGGGCCACTATGGGGGATAATACTGTGTGCAGGGGCCACTATTGGGGATAATACTGTGTGCAGGGGCCACTGTGGGGGATAATACTGTGCGCAGGGGCCACTATTGGGGATAATACTGTGTGCAGGGACCACTAAGGGACATAATACTGTGTACAGGGGCCACTATGGGACATAATACTGTGTGCAGGGACCACTATGGGGCATAATACTGTGTGCAGGGACCACTATGGGGGATAATACTGTGTGCAGGGGCCACTTTGGGGGATAATACTGTGTGCAGGGGCCACTAAGGGACATAATACTGTGTACAGGGGCCACTATGGGGGATAATACTGTGTGCAGGGGCCACTATGGGGGATAATACTGTGTGCAGGGGCCACTATGGGGGATAATACTGTGTGCAGGGGCCACTACGGGGGATAATAGAACACGCAGGAATGAGTAGGAGTGGGTCGGTCGAGGTCTTCGGCGTCGGTGTTGGTGTGGGGGGGGGGGCATGTCAAAAGTTCGTCACGGGACCCCGCCATTCTTAGTTACGCCACTGGTATATGATATAGGTTCTGTTGACAAACAAGCTATGCTTGCCTAATGTTGACTATGATTTCTTCATGGCTGGTCTTTCAGTCCCTGTCTCAGGTGCTGTACTGCCTTACCAGCCATCAGTTTGAACCAAATTGTATTTTTATGGATCAAAATATTTTTTTTAACAATGTAAATATTATAAATAGAGATGGGAAAATCAACTTGTATTGATGGAGGAAAATTTCCTACTTTGCCAAAATCAATTAAAGGATGCAAAAAGTTGGAGGTGGTGGTGGTAATAAGACTTCTTTATACCCAGGCCTCACGTTGCGGAAACACAGCTTTTTTGTTGCAGATTTTTGAGCCAGGGACAAGAATGGCTACAGAAGGAATGGGAAATATATAGGAAGTTCTTCTACTTCTACCTTCTGCTCAATCCACTCCTGGTTTTGGCTCAAAAATATACAGGCATGATGGCCACCAAGTACAACACCTTTAACTTCTAAGGGTGCATTCAGACTACGTAACGCCGGGCGTGTATGAGAGCCGTACACGCCGGCATTACGGCAGACTGCCGAACACTTCCCATTCACTTCAATGGGAGCGCTCGTAAACGCCGCTGTTACGAGCGCTCCCATTGAAGTGAATGGGAAGTGTTCGGCAGTCTGCCGTAATGCCGGCGTGTACGGCTCTCATACACGCCCGGCGTTACGTAGTCTGAATGCACCCTAAAGCTGTGAAAAACATCACAATGTTGCAGTAGAAAGTAGCGGAGATGCAAGGACAAACTGATAGGGATATGAATACTATGTACTAGGTGCTTCACGTCCTTCATTGTGGATTTCTTATTTGGTCACATTCATCCAAATCTGTGTCATCTCTATGTCAGTACTTGGCAAATAGGAATAATAGTGACCATGAGGATTATCAGTTTGCGGGTGAATGAGTTAATCCCGCAGTTGTCAGCTATATTTCAGTTGCACACCGACCTCCATTATGACGCTGCATCTATGAAATTATGCAAATCTACTGGAATCAACGTATTACGTTTCTCATTTAGACTGCCCAGTGAATTGCTCTATAGAAAACAATGATATCTTTTTTGTGCATTTCTTTTTTTCTGCTGCTTTGTGTGAATGAGTTCCTAGGACTGTTGCATCTGGGCACCCGCAAGAAACTGGAATTGTTTTAACTGTTCGACGACCAAGAAGAATAACTCAGAACCAAAGGATTTTTACTAAACTCTTTCTGTACGCTAATAGAAGATAATGAGGACGGACGGGATAAATGAATGACTTAAACTTCCCAAAGACGTTACCTAAAAAGAGAATTGATGTAAGAATAATGTGAAGTGCTTCATAAAGCAACTACATCTTAAAGTGACCCGTAATTATTGAAAAATAGTTCTTTTTTTGTATCTAAGTGCTGTTTCTTTATTAAGTTACAACTTATTATTTTTTTTATTATACTGATAATCCCTTTCATAAGGGTAGATTTAGAGAGAACCTTTCACCACCTCCACCAATTCTAGTTCTTAGAACCTGTTAATAGGCTCCACTCCACTGATTCCAGCACAGTTGGAATTTTTTCTCTAGCCCCCACCATTCACAAGCAACAAGCACAGGTAGTTTTGGTGGCTGATGTGTCAGAGCTCAGAATCACACCCCTTGTCTGCTCCTGCCTGACACCGCCTCCTGACAGTACAGAGGCTGAATAGCAGGCACCAAAACTAACAGCATCGATTGCTCAGGAATGGAGGGGGTTAGAGAAAAAAACTGTGCCAGAATCAGTGGAGAGGGGCCTATTAAATGACGTAAAGGGCTGGACTTGGAGGTGGTGAGATACTCTTTAAATAATTACATTTTGGTTGCCAATAACCATCAGTAGAGGGAGCTCAGGAGTGTACTGTATAATATAAATATATATATATATATATATATATATATATATATATATATATTCATATATATAAAATCATTTAACTTAATGAAAAAAAAAAGTACTAAGCTCCTGAGCTCCCCCTATTGGCAGTTGCAGACAGACAAAATTTGTTTCTTTTTTTTTATGTAGATTGTGAGCCTCACATAGAGCTCACAATGTACATTTTTCCCTATCAGTATGTGTTTGGAATATGGGATGGAAATCCATGCAAACACGGGGAGAACATACAAACTCCTTGCAGATGGTTTTATGCCTTTGGAGGGATTTGAACACCAGGACTCTGGTGCTGCAAGGCTGCAGTGATAACCACTGAGCCATCGTGTGGCCCCACCAAATTTGGTTCTTTCAACTATATAACTATGCAGGGAACTTGGAGCCTTGGAATTTGGAGCTTTCTATTAGAAAAACAGAAGTCTGTCAGGTATAGAGATATACAAAGTTACTATCTAGGCCATTTTCATGTAGATTGGATTTCTATATTAAGAAATTAAGCAACATCTTACTTTGAGTCTAAAAATAACATAGTGTTAGAAGGTGGACATTTACTTTAAGACTGTCTATCTGTAATAGTTATCACTTACATCAGCTGGTATGGCGAGTGTAACTATAAGTGGTATTCTTTGCTGCAGTAGATGACTTTGACCACTGCAAGTGACGTTCTTTACATGACTCATAATTCTCAAGGTTCTCGTTGCCACATTTCACATAACAAGCAGGTGACTTTTGGATTTCTGGCTTAGGGCAAGTGATCATTAGAGATAATGAAGATGGCGGGTCATAGGCCACCTTCCTAGTACAGTTCGAGCGTCTGATTCTATATTATATAGTAGTAATGCCTGTTAAGAACCTGTTTCTCCTGTCTTAGTAATGTCTTGTATGATGTAATCCTTTCTGTCTTGTACGTAGTAGATCATCATCTTTCACATAGAAAAATATAAACATTTGAAATCGTAAAAAAAAAGGAATTTCTTAAAAAAATATACTAATAGGATTTCCACAAAGAAAGTACAGAAGATGAAAATGTGCAGTCAAATTTGTGAATCCAGCTACAGATGAACAGAGTAGATATACCGTATATACTCGAGTATAAGCCGAATTTTTCAGCACAGTTTTTGTGCTGAAAAAGCTTCCCTCGGCTTATACTCGAGTCAGACTTTTTTTTTTTTTTTTTTTTTTTGGGGGGGGGGGGGTCTATTACCAGCCGCAATATCAATGTATAGAATCTCCCATAAAATAGTGAAAAAAAGAAGCTTTAAAAAAAAGTTGTAAATCCCTCCTTTCCCTAGAATAGATACAAAAGTAGAAAATGACTGTGACACACATACACATTAGGTATCCCTGTGTCTACTGAATATAGGGGATCTGCAGTGCTCCTGTTCCATCAGGAAGGGGTTAATAGGAGCACTGCAGATCCCCTATATTCAGCCAGGCTGAATTCCAAGTGGGGGAAAAATCCCAGTCCTCAAGCTCAGGGAAGGGGCAGACAGACAACCAAAACACCCCCTCCCCTTCCCCAGCAACTACTGCACCCCAAAACTCCGACCATTTATATTTTTGAAATTTTCCAGTAGCTGCTGCATTTCCCCCCTCGGCTTATACTCGAGTCAATAAGTTTTCCCAGTTTTTGTGGTAAAATTAGGGGCCTCGGCTTATATTCGGGTCGGCTTATACTCGAGTATATACAGTAGTTTAAGCCAGACATGCTCAAACCTGGATACATAGTTCTGTTAAATAACACATACCCGGCTCATCATTCCCAATGTTTTCTATGCTTGTGTTAGTTAATATAGCTACGGTATACTAAATGTCACAAAAATATTGACCCCCATTTGAACATGGACCTGTGGGCAGTGTAATGTTATTGAATAACTTACTAGTAGTGTTATTGGGAAGTTCTATGCTCCCCTTTTGAGCACTGACCTCCTCTTTGTTTCTCTGATGCACACAGCGTTTCCTTATATGTTCACCTCCTGCAATCGATGCTGTTAGTACAGGAAACACTGTGTGCATCAGAGGAGCAGAAAGAAGAACAGTGCCTAGAGCAGGGAGCACATCACTTCAGAATAAAACTGTTAGTAAGTCAGGAACTTTATACTATACACATGATCATGATCATACAAAAGGGACAAAAATTGCATTTTTTAAAAAAAATATTAGGGGAAAATGATTAGGGCCTTTATTTTACATGATGTATGAATATACAAAGCTTTATTTAGCTATATTGTAAAACAGGAGTAGTAGATGAAAAAAACAAATATTGCTGTTTAGTGACTACAAAATCAACGCCCTCCATAGTACACTGTCTACTAATAAGTATTTGGACACCTGTGGTCCGAGCGGCACAAGTGGCAATTACAGCCTCAACCCTCCGGGACTTTCCACAAGTCCTTGTATGACGGCTAGTGGGATTTTATTCCAATCAGCTTGGAGAAGACAGCTAAGCTCTTTCACCGATTTTGGTCGACTACTGCACCCCTTAGTTTGGTGATCCAACTTGGCCCAGAGGTGCTCGATAGGGTTCAAATCTGGGCAGGCCGGTCCAGTCGGATAACCTGATTGTCACTGTACCAAGCCATGGTAGACCTCGCTACATGACAGCTGGCGTTGTCATCCTGGAAGTAACATTGGTCCGACCCATAGAACCGCCATAATGTAGCAAGCACACTTATCTAAAATACTGTAGTGCAATAGGTGTCGAGGTCCCAGTCCATACCAGAAGACACACCCTCAGACCGTAACTCCACCTCCGCAGAACTTTACTGGGTGTCCAAATACTTATTGGTAGACAGTGTATTAGTGATATAGACCTCCTCCAAAGTGAGAAGTACTTGTATTATGTTATATAGCAATTGTGAAGATGGAATGAACCCTGCACGGTTGAATAAATTTATTGAAAACAGTATTCAGATGTCCGGCCAAGACTGTAGATAAGCATTTTTACATCAAGGTTTTACATTTTTAGAAATTAGAATTTTGACCAAAAGTTGAGAAATCTTCCCTGTGTTTGGAAAGATAATATCAGCATTTTAGGAAAGAGGGGACTCCTTGTAAAAAAGGATTAAAATGAATTCTTCAGGTAAGACATTGATGAAAAATTCCTTATTCATCAGGTTTGGAGAATTTGGAACTTTTCAACAGCTTTATCATCATCTGAACACTGAAAGTTAGTCTTCTTGACAGACAAAGAGAAAAGTAGAACTTTCTGCTAAAAAAATCATAAATGGTCCCTTTAGGTATAGAAATATCATAACATATAAGTTTGAAAAAAGACATGCAGATGTGTCCACCCTTAAAGAGGACCTTTCACCACCTCCTCCACCTCAAGTTCTTAGCATCTGTTAATTGGCACTTGTTCAGTGATTCCAGCACAGTTGGAATATTCTCTCTAGCCCACAAGTGCAGTTAGTTTTGGTGCCTGCTATTTAGACTCTGTACTGTTATAAGGGTAGTGTCAGGCAGGGGGTGTGATTCAGTGCTCCAATCAGAAACAGCCAGTGTCCGAGCTCAGAATCATACCCCTGACACCACCCTCCTGACAGCACAGAGTCTAAATCGTATATCAGACACCAAAACTAACAGCACTGATTGCTCAGGAAAGGTGGGGACTAGATAAAAAAAAATTCCAACGGTTCCAGAATCAGTGGAGCAGCACCTATTATTTCATGTAAAAAGCTGGACTTGCTGGAGGTGACAAAAGGTCCTCTTTAACTGTGCTTATGTTTGGCTAGGGACTCCAGTTACTCATGAAACCTGGTTTTGTAGGAAAGGAAACATCTGTACATCCTTCCAGTTCAGTTTATGCTCCAGCAATGTTAATCCAAAGAAAGATAAAAAAAATAATAATAATTCTTCACAACCCAATAAACAGTATGTGACATTCATTTCTCTTATCTAATACATATACTTGGTAATAATATTACACTGGAAAGGCATTTGTGACCTCTTTGATTTCTCCAGTATAGCAGTCATGGATATGAATAAACAGTAGAGAGGTGTAACTAAAGGTTCATGTGTACTGATCCAAAAATCAGCTTGGGCCTCCCTGCTCTACTTCTCTTCACAACTTTTAGCTGCTCTCATCTGTACATTTTCGCAGGATTTACATACCCTTTCATTCTCAATCTGGGCCCAGACTACCAAGAAGACTTGTACACAGCTATAGTCTCTCACTCTGCCAAATCAGTATCATCCCTGCGCTATGCTGAGGAGGTCCAAAACACCGAAACAACACTGTCACATAGCTGGGAATCTATTTCTTTTGGGATAGAAACACTAATTTGGCAATAAACCCCCCATCATGTTAGTAGGCTTATTAACTGAGTCATGCATGATGTTTCGGGGGCTGCCCTCTAGAGGGCGGCATACAGAAGCACTGTTCTCCTAATTACATCCTGGAGGATAGATTTGCATATTTTTTACCCAGATTCCCTAGCGGAGCAGGAATGACTTGTAAGTCTCCGTACGCCTATGTAGACACACACTCTCCCTAATGTGTACGATTATCCCCTGACCCTGACTATATGCTGCAGAACAATTGCTCCTTTTGATATTTAAAGGTTCATTTTCTCCTTTCTGACAATGAAAGGCTGTGTATTATAAATCTGTTTTTCCTGTCTCAGTCCAGTGCACCAGAGGGCGGGGGTGATCAATTTATGGTGTACAGAAGTTAAATCAGTGTTAGTGTGGAGAAGGTGGCCTGTGGACACCCCTGGCTGTGACCCCTTGGGCTCATGGGCCTGGCTGTGACTGCACTCTCTACATCCTCACAAGTTACACCCCTGTCAATAGATCATAGGTGAGATCTCTTTATTGACCATTGCAATATTTTTTTCTTGTATAGTGGTGCCCAAAACTGTACATAGAGAATAGAAGGCCACCAATAGACAGCAGCTCCATTGTAGCATCCCTGTACTGTCGGAGGATAATCATTGCAGGACCTGTAAGGTGGGAATGCCCTTTAGTAGCCGCTTAGAGGAATCTCTCTGTCCAATTAAATAGGTGTGGGGAGAGTCATGTCGTAATGAGCAGGTGACAGGACTAATGGTGTGCTGGGGGTCTTGGATTGTTATGGTAAAGGAGTAGTAGGGAGGACTGTGGGGCTGTATAAGATAAACATATATCTATATGCTGCCTTCTCTAAGGAGGTGCAGATACACCACATGATCAGGGAGTCCAATGAACAGGTAAGGGTTTTGGTTCCTCAGAGGTGGAGCTAAGTTGCACTTGAGAGTTGCATAGTTGGTTGAAGTTGGTTGTTGCTCTCCTGTGGTACAACGCAGCAATGCTAGGTGCTACCCTGGATACAGAGGAGATGACTTATAATTTAAAAGCCATCCCATGTTTTGTAGGGGGATAGTCAGAAAGATAGCTTGAACGGGTTGAAGATTAGCTTGCTGGTAGAGGGCTGCTCGGAGGAGGCAACATCTAGTGAGTGACGCCAGGCGAGTGCAAGGAGCTGTACACACAACTTGGAGAGAGCAGAGGACTCCTCCACTTAGATGTCTGTCAAGTCGGTGAACTGGTGCACATCAATGAACACCTAGTGATTAGGGGCCTGAGCCCTGAGGTGACAGGCGGTACGTCCCAAGCGGCAGTATAATAACTTTGTTTGTTGCCACATTCTAGAGGTATGCATAAGCTAACATCCAACTGTGTGTGTTGTGTTGAAGTTCCCCTGTATCCCAACATCTACAGTAAACTGGAGGACTTGTGTGTAAAGTATTAAGCCAAATGTCTTGTCTGTTACCTTTCTCCTCCAGTGGAACTCCAAGTGACCTGCAAGCAATGTTCCCTCTAAGCCCTGGAAGCTGCTGAGGGGAACAGCTAGTGAGCTGGGCAAGGCTCCATCAATGATGGACGACCTGATGGCCAAACAGTACCACCAGTAGTAAAGAAGAAAACGCTAATCTAGTGTATAGATGGTATAATGTTCCTTCCTTAGTCACCTCCTCCCCCACACACAGATTGGTGCTGAGGAAAGTGACGGGCCGACCCGGCACTCAGGGCTCAGGAGGACAGACAGTAATATGGCGAGTGCCATGTTAAACAACTGTTGGTTGCTGCCTGTCCTCCTGAATGCATACCGCCCAACTTTTGAAAAGTCGAAAGAGGGACAAAATGTCGGCAAATTTAGCTCTGCCTACTTTTATGTTGACTCCGCCCATTCTCATTCATTTTTCACGTGCTCCCACACAGTATAATCATCCTACAGTCACCAGTAAATTATATGTCCCCCCTCTATCTTTCCCCCAGTTTCATATACACCCTTCATCTGCCCCCAGTTTCATGTTCCCCCTCCATCTCTGCCCCCAGTTTCATGTCCCCCCTCCATCTCTGCCCCCAGATTCATATTCCCCATCTCTGCCCCCCAGATTCATGTCCCCCCTCCATCTCTGCCCCCAGATTCATGTCCTCTCCATCTCTGCCCCCAGATTCATGTCCCTCCATCTCTGCCCCCAGATTCATGTCCCTCCATCTCTGCCCCCAGATTCATGTCCCTCCATCTCTGCCCCCAGATTCATGTCCTCTACATCTCTGCCCCCAGATTCATATCCCCCCCATCTCTGCCCCCCAGATTCATGTCCCCCATCTCTGCCCCCAGATTCATGTCCCTCCATCTCTGCCCCCAGATTCATATCCCCTCCAGCTCTGCCCCCAGATTCATGTCTCCTCCATCTCTGCCCCCAGATTCATGTCCCTCCATCTCTGCCCCCAGATTCATGTCCCTCCATCTCTGCCCCCAGATTCATGTCCCCTCATCTCTGCCCCCAGATTCATGTCCCTCATCTCTGCCCCCAGATTCATGTCCTCTCCATCTCTGCCCCCAGATTCATGTCTCCTCCATCTCTGCCCCCAGTGTCATGCCGTCCCCTCCTTCATCTGCCCCCAGTTTCACGTTCCACCTCAGTGTACACATTAAACTTACCTTCTCCTCGCTCCCCTGACGCTCTCTCCGCACCTCTCTCTCTCTATCTCGCACACAGTTGTAGGCGCGATGTGACGTCATCACATCACGTCTACACAGCGACTAGCCGGAATGCAGTGGCAAAGCAAGGAGCTGACCTGTGACAGCTCCTTGCTTTAGTCGCGTATGTATTCAACTCAGATCTGCGTCCTCCGGCGCACAAAATTGGGAACAGTGCCTGCAAGGGGCTGAGTGGCATCTTTGTGACTGCCCGATAGAGAAGTGATGTGTTGACCTGGACAAGGAGAGTGGAGCCGGCCACTGTGAGCACCATATGACCTATTACACATACATCGGTCATTAGGAATGCATAGACGCGATCCTCTACCATTGGTGCCAAACATTCATTCTAGGAGGAATCTATCTATCTATCTTTAAGAATCTATCTTCCTTATAATACAAAATGTAATCTCCATTTAGAAAAATATATTAATATATGAATATATATATATATATATATATATATATATATATATATATATGGATCTATTAGTGTTGTAGACAGTAGCGTTGCGTTTTTGTGATTAGCTCTCTGCAGGTTGGGGCCGTGTAATTCTCGCTATATTTACGTAATACGTTGATGTGTGTAGTCGGCTGTCCTGGGATTGACATCCTGCTGTGTTTATTCAATCCTCATGTGCTATGATTATGTTATCAGGCCGGCCAGGCAAAGGGGGAGGAGCAAGTCTAATTTCAAAGCAGGATTAGGTTGAAATAATGAGGACACCACGTTTCAGTAGCCATGGAAACATCACATCTTGAAATATAGTATAACTGGTGAACCGCTTCCATAGAAGTCAGGTTATTCTATTTTTTTTTTGGTAATAATTCTAACTTGTTTAAAAGACTCTTCGCTTGGTTATAAAAAAAAAGAAAGTATTTCAGTGCATTAGGTTAGCGTTAATGTATCATTTGTACCTTCCTTAAAGAAAAAATTCCAAAATTCCTTTACAAATTTATACAAAAAACCCTAATGGCATTAGAATCGCATGCTTCATATTTATAGGGGGTGCAAGGATTGCCATCGCTCCCTGGTCTAGTGCCACAGGGGAACCCAATGGACACAACATTATAGAGAGCGGTACATTGAAGAATGGAGAAACGAAATAAATAACTCCAAGAAACTCACCGTGTACCAATCCCTACAAAGGGACTACACCATGGCCACCTACCTGGAGAGAATACGCCACCCCAAGCACAGACAGACCCTGAGCCGGTATAGACTGAGCGCCCACAACCTGGAGATAGAGACGGGGTGACACAGGCAGACGTACAAGCCACGGGAGAAGAGACTGTGCCAGCACTGCGACCAGGGGGCCCTAGAAGACGAGACCCACTTCCTGCTACACTGCACCAAATACTCAGCTGTGAGGGCCGTCCACTACCAAAGACTCTCTGCCCACATCCCAGACTTCATATCTGCAGAAGAGGAAACTCTACATCCTACTGGGAGAAGAAGAGGCCACTGTGGAGATCGCTGCCCAATACGTGTCCAGCTGTCACCAAAGAGGAAGATGAGACTCCACGGACTGTTATATTTATCCCAATACACCCGCCCCACCCCACCCCACCCCACCCCAACTCCCCATATAGCAGTCACCAACGAAGAGGAAGATGAGACTCCACGGACTGTTATACCCCAAACCAACCGCCCCGCCCCACCTCCCCATATAACGGTCACCAACGAAGAGGAAGATGAGACTCCATGGACTGTTATACCCCAAACCACCCACCCCACCCCTCACCCACCCGAGTCCAACTCCCCCCCCCACTTTACTAGCTTTGGCAATGCCAAATATCTATTCGGACGTGCCAATAAAGCTTTTTTGATTTGATTTATATTCTATGGGGCTACTGGGGCCAGGGACAATGCACAAGGACTTTTGGTTCCCCATTCTCCTGATTGTTGGGGATCCCAGTGGTCAGATGGTAGATCTCACTACATGACAGCTGGCATTGTCATCCTGGAAGTAACATTGGTCTGACCCATAGAACAGCCATAATGTTGCAGGACAGTGCACGTTGCAGGATTGCCTCTCCATTCACTTCTATGGGGCTACTGGGGACAGGGACAATGCACAAGGACTTTTGGTTCCCCATTCTCCTGATTGTTGGGGATCCCGGTGGTCAGATGTCCAGTGACGCTTATCCCTATCCGCAGGATAATGTCTTTAATGACAGTTTTGTGTATCAGAATAGTAAGATTCCACTTATATCCTAGTTGTAACCTAGGGGGTGTTGACACGTAGGAATTTGCTGCTGAATTTGTCAAGTAGAAAATTTCTGCTTCAGGAATTTGAAACAAATTTTTTCTGCATGTCAAAAAGGATTTGGATCCTGAATTTGCAGTTGATTTTCATGCTGAATTTGAATCAGAATTTGCAGAAGAGTGCCCCTGTATTTTGCCTTTATTGGGCAGGGGGCACATTCCAAAAGTATGCAAGCGTATTCTGAGAAATTCCGTGCTGACAGTAAAGATGTATTTTCTGACTCCCTATCATTTCAATGGGCGTTCCCAGACGGAATCTTATCGAAGATCGAGCAGGATGCTTATTTTTTTTCCACTAGATGAAACAATCAGGTAGCAGAAAAAATCATCTATTGCCTCCCATTGCAATGAATCCGAGGCAGATTTCAGGCAGAATTTGAAGTGGATTTTGCATACAATTCAGTGGTGTTTTTCATACAGCGTTAGTTTTCCTAGCTAAAAAATCAACTTCAGGAAATTGAAGCTGATTTTTCCACTTGTACAAATTCCTCATCAAATTCCACGCCAAAATTTTCATCAAATTCTGCCCCTGCCAGGTGGTATTTTCATTGACTTCAATGGGCGTTATGAGGTGTCATCTGCCTGAATTTCGAGCATGACACTTTTATTTTTCCATTAGCTGAAAAAATCTGCTAGAGGAAAAATCAGCATCTGACTCCCATTGAAAAGAATGGACACTGGTTTCAGGCGGAATTTGGAGCTGATTGTGGCAGAATCCACCTCAAACACTAAAGTGCTTGACATTCCCTTATGTGTATACGTTTGTTACAGTGAAAGTTAATGGTCGATAAGTGTAAACTATTAGTAATAGGACGGGTTCATGCCTGCGCCCGGTCTCCGCTTTGCACGTTTCCGTCTTCTGCCTGAGAAACTGGACAGGAGATGGAAACCAGCAGTCAATTTTCAAAACCATTCAATTGAATGGGTTTGCAAAGTGTCCGCCTGCGAGCGTCTTCTGCATCTCCACAGCGAAACTTTTTTTTAACTGGACACAAAGTCGGACATGCAGGACTTTGTGTCCAGTTAAAAAAAACCGGTTTCGCCGCAGAGACCAGAAGACGCTCACCGGTGGACACTGACTGCCGGTTTCCGTCTCCTGTCCAGAAGATGGAAACCCACAAAGCGGAGACCGGGCGCAGGTGTGAACCCGCCGATAGTGAATGTTCTACTGGTATAAAACTAGATTTAATGTATTGGTTCCATAACATAACACAATGTGTATTGACCCTCACTGATTCTATATACAAGAGATATAAGTTAGAGATAATCCTTTAATAGTCCCACATTGGGGAAATTTCAGCATGTTACAGCAGCATAGTAATACAGATACAGGATAATACACAGTAATATATTACAGACGTAGACACAGATAAGCTGAGAAAGATATACTAGGAGTCCATGGCAGCTAAGGAAAAGCGGAAGAAAAAGAAGAAGACCTCATGGTCATTGTCATAATCATTAGTTCTCTGTGCGGAGTTTCTTCACTTGGTCTGATGTAGATTATACAGCCTGGTTGCGGTTGGAAGGAAGGACCTGCGATAGCTCCTTCTCACACTTGGGGTAAAGCAGACGGTCACTTACAGTGCTGCCAAGTCCCATCAAGGTCCCATACATGGGGTGGGATTTGTTCTCCCGCATGGAGGTCACCACGGACAGTATCCTTCTGTCACCCACCACCTGTACTGGGTCCAAGGGGCTCCCCAAGACAGAGCCGGCCCTTCTGATCAGCCTGTCAAGTCTATTTCTGTCCCTGGTTATATATATTGATCCATAACGTTTTCTCTCATTGATCACAATCTCTGCTTAGTCTTGACTAAGGTTTCGTTCACATTTGCATCCCGGCCTCCTCTCTCCAGGTTTCCATTTCCTGCCGAAACTGGGCAGGAGACGGAAACCTGCAGGCATTTTTCAAACCCATTCATTTGAATGGGTTTGAAAAGTGTCCGGCAGTAAGAGCCGGTGAGCGTTTTGTGCTCTCCGCAGCAAAACCAATTTTTTTAACCAGACACATAGTCGGACATGCAGGACTTTGTAAAAAGAAATTGTATAGAAAAGTATTTTAATTAGGGATTTTATTAAAAATTTTGGAATAAATTGGATGGAAAAATAAATATATAAAAAAGTTGCATAGCCTTAACACTACAAGTAGGGGTTAAATAATAAAATTAGTTTTAGTGAATATTTTCCACAAAATTATATATGTCAATTTGCTCATCTCATACTCACAGATAAGACTTACAATATGGCAGGTTACTTGTAACGTACTGTACATCCTACATGCTGGGGGAGTTCTAAAGCCTCATGCACGATTGCAAAAGGACTGTGTGATGGTTTATTTTTAATGGCCGTGACTTGGACATGTTCAGAACAATAAATGCCTATAGGTATAGTCACAGGTCCGTTTTTAAAAGGTACTGTGAATAACATTTCTCAAAAAATAAGACTTGTCCTGATGGACCCAATACAAGTCAATGGATTTGCAATCAAGCGATGGCCAATAAAAACAAATCAGTGGGATGGGTACAAAAAGAAAATAAATAAAGGAGATTTCCAGGCAAAAAAACTGTTCTTCAAAAAAGTTCTGTTTGTGTTATTAATGGGCTAATAGTCCAAATACCTTTAGTAGTATTTTGAGTTATTTCTGGGTTTCCTTGGCATCCTCTGCATTTGCTTACATGGGTAGTTTCCCGTTCTTTTATCCTGCAAATACCATAATGCATTTCACTTCACTCAGGGCTGACTCGCACTACCTTTCCCTCTCACTACCTCCCCCTCCCTCTCTCACTTCCTCACAACCCCTCCCTGTTTCCCTAGATAGCCCGCCCACTACTAGCTCTTCCCAAATAACTAACTCAATCCGCCCCCATCCAATCATACTTACCTGTCTTCCTGTCCAGATCTTCTGGGCATGGGAGATCACTTCCTTCTGTGGGGCCGGCTCCTCCTCCTCTTATGAAAAAGGGAAACGGAACATTACCAGAAAATCAGAAAATGGGTAAATATACATTTTTTGTAAAGGAAGTAAGTTAGAAGTTAGGCGGGGAAGGTGTTTAGCTTAGCGTAGAAACACCGTTTTATCCCAGACACCCCTTTAACTTCATCCTTTCTTTAACATGGACAGTTTTTGACATCCATTTTGACAACGTTCATCTCTATATAGCCTATGGCTCTTGAAAATTTTGATGTATCTGAAATGTTTTGCATAGCAACCAACCGAGCTCTGTTATTCTATAGGTCTACATCCAGAATTTGTCAGAGGTGGTCCTGTTTGTTATATTACGTATTGCCTTTGCATGATACACCGGCTTATTATAGGTCATAAGAAGATAAGACGTGCAACAGAAATCACATAGCTTCAAGAAATAAAACAATAAAGGCAAGGAGCCGTGTACGGGAACATGAAAGACTGCGAGTTATGTGCTCTCCGTGTACTGAGATGAAGGCTTGGGGGAGACGTTGTGATCGTGAAGTAAATATTATATAAGAAAAGGCTTTACACATTGATAGAAAGTGATTCTCCAGGTTCAAGACGATTTGTAGACATTGCTCTGATTTACATCTTCTTGATCATCGGGGCTTTAGGGTTCATGCGCAGGATTGTACAATGGCTGTATACAAGTTTGTATGTAACATACAGTCACATCATTTCACTCCAACAGGGCCCCTGACAAAAAGTAGCTCAGGCCAGGTTAGCAGTATCATATACTTGAATGGGGGCTTCCCCTCTCCACAAGTCCTACAAATAGGGATGTGGGTAACTAGAGGGGTTTCCAAACAGGGAAACATTTTTGCAAACGGCTCAGAGGGGGTTACAAAAAAAATAAAAAAAATAATCATACTTGATTTTTTTCTCTTGTTACCAAATCACCACACTTCTTCCTTTACTCACCTTCACAGAGTGGAAAGCCTGAATAGCCGATCACTGGTGACAGACCAGTATGTAGAGACCAGCAGGGACTCGCTAAGTTTTTTAAGGGGATCAATGAAGTAAGTATTGCTGCTTTTAGATTTCTTTAACTCACTATGGGTCCTTTGCTGAAAAATTTCCCCAACTTCTCTGGAATCTATATAGCCATTCTCCTACTTCTTCAGCCAGCAGGCATCATTTTCTTCTATGCAGCACTGCTGGGATGAGATTCTGTATGCCATCTGCATTAACCACTTGGATGTTGCTATTCCTTCTTGTCAAACTTTAGCTGGGTCTGTTCAGCCAGTCGGAGGTTTGAGATGCAGAAGGTATCAGGTCTGTACTTCAGCGTCAAATCAAGGTCTAAGTCTTGTACTTGACACTTTCTTTATTCCATTGCCTGTGATTACATTAGTTTTCTGGCTCTTTGTTCTCATTACTTTCTCCCAATGCCTTGTCCTGTTTTCTGCTGATTTCCTGCTCTACTTGTTTTGGCTTTTGTTTCGTGCTTAATCCTTCTTTTGCCTATTTGGCTTTATCTGTGACCTCCTGGACTTAACTGTGGCTTGGACTTCTGATTTTCCTCTGCTTTCGTTTTGGCTATTCTTGTACTTTTCTGATTTTGACCCTGGTTTGTATATTACTCACTTGCTTGCAATAAGATTTCTGGTTTGTTCTTTAGGCTGCAAGTGCACTTTCTTTTTTTTCATTAGCTTTTTACATTTTAACATTTTTTTACAACACTTTCTCAAAAAATGGCAATAACATGGAAATATCAAACAGTGCATGCAAAGAAGGTTAAAAGAGAAACTCAGCTCAGGAGGACTCCTTGAGTCTGAGTTAACAACCATTTGACAACATTTGCACTGAATCGTGGCATTGGGAAGTGACACTGTGCAAATGAAGGTCACAGATATGAGGGTAACAAACTAGATCAAATGAAGAGGACAATCATGCACAGCACAATGCACATCAAAATTCTGTGTGTTATAGAACAGTGGGGATGGGGGGGTAGGAAAGGGAGGAGTCTGAAAGCAAGTGGGGGGGGTAAGAAGGAGGAGCTGGGGGTGGGGGAGGGTGTTAGTAAAAAATGATGAGTCCTTAATGGAGAACAAAAGACAGATGGAATCAACTGCTAATTGGTCAGTTCAATCTGCGAGGCCCCTGCTCCAGCACCTATCTGGGAGGGGCTTGGGGGAGGGGGGAGGAGAAGAGGAAGGAGAGGTAGAAGAATGAGAAGACTTTCCAAGTCTTTCCATGATGACCATAATTTCAGAAAGCTATGATCTGTTGGACCAGCCGATTAATTCCTCGAATCTCATGATCTGGTTGACTTTATTTACCCAGACTTGTGTGGGAGGTGTAATGGTTTGCAGCCAAAACAATGGGATTACAGCCTTGGCTACTTTGACAAGATAGGTGAGTAAATTTAACAAGTGCGCCTTCTGCCACCTTGTCCTGGAGCTCCAACGTGGGTTCTGAGCAGCCAAGTCCATCCTGCCTTGCAGTAGGCTCTGGGGAATATCTTGGGGTAACCTTAGACTCTTCGTAGCCTATTTACTTGCTGTCTGCTGGTCTTGTCAGTTACCTACTGAGTATTGTATTGGTCATGTAATATACAGTCCATAGTCATGTGATGAACACACAGGTGCGCAGCTCGTTACAGTCACAGCACCGTAATCAAACATCTTCCTGGTAGCCAGCTGTGCACCGGTGTGTCTAACACATGACCGTAGTCCATATATCACATGACCGTAGTCCATATATCACATGACCGTAGTCCATATATCACATGACCGTAGTCCATATATCACATGACCATAGTCCATATATCACATGACCATAGTCCATATATCACATGACCATAGTCCATATATCACATGACCGTAGTCCATATATCACATGACCGTAGTCCATATATCACATGACCGTAGTCCATATATCACATGACCGTAGTCCATATATCACATGACTGTAGTCCATATATCACATGACCCTAGACAAATTTTTATCCAGGGGAAATAAGCAGAGATCTAGAAAACCATGAGGGATCAATACAGAAAGTATACTGGAAAATAGTATGATGTTCATTATACAAACAAATAGGTTGAACCTGGACAACCCCTTTAAATGACAATTCCATAACACTGCCCCTTTATCTCAATCATTACCATAAACAGAAAATGGATAAGGGGACAAATAAACACCAACTTCAGACCTGGTTTTAATCTTAATACAACCTTCTATGTATATTCCGTCATGTTTAAAGTATATATACATATAACAGGATGACAAGTGTCTTAGGCTTCACTATATGTATTGACAGGATTCAAAATGTTTTGTCTGTGAATCCTTTCATGCATAGACTTGTTCCCCTTGATTTCCTAATATGCCATAATAGAGATCTACCGGAAACATAGAAATTGCGCCTACACATAAAGTCTACATAAGCTCTGTAATAACTGTGCCTGGTGCTTGTAAAAGCCATCCACTTCCATATATATATATATATATATATATATATATATATATATATATATATACATACATAGCAATAGTGAAAATTATACGTACACAAACCATAGACGTGGAGAGGCAGCGAGAGTGTCAGGAACAGCTAAAAACCGTTCCACTTAATAGCGCTTTTTATACCATTAGCGTTGAGTGGTTGCGTTACATTTTACATTTCGTTGCCCTTGAGAGCTATTTATTTTGCTTCATGCTATACAAATAATGAACTACCGCTAGGAGAGAGTTCACATTTTAAAATAATGTTGTTTTTTTTTTTTTTTTTAAGTAATTTCTTTCCGTCGTATATAAAATTCTAAGCATGGTATTAAGGTAAGACAACATAAAAACACTCAAGACAAATTTATGAAATCATTGTCAGATTTTTTTCTTCCTTCTTTCTTCTCTTATTATAGAATGGATTGTTATAGGATTTTGTTATCTTTCCTATTTCTCTATGTCGTGATGAAAATTTTTATGTCAAATGTAATATCATACAGTAATTATTACTAATGATATCGGAGAAATAAGGACACTCTTGTACTGTAGTCCTTCCCCATCTACAGTGATGTCTCAGCCTGTAGCAGGTTGTCTCGTATGATGAGGAATATGGTAGAACGTTCCTCTAAGTAATACTAAGAAGAGACTAAAAACTGCATTTTTATATATCCTTTCCCTATAATAGTTAAAAATCAGAACATTTAAGTTTATCTACAGCAAACCCACCGAGACCGTCTTCGGGCAGTCTTCATACAAATCCCACCCCGGGCATAGCTATGGGGGCCCTGGAACGTGAGAGGGCCAAAAGCCTCTCTATAGCTTATGAAGCATTTTTCATAAAAGGTCTGTTAGTGCTATTAATGGGTTAACCCCTTAAGGACCAGGCCATTTTTTGGTTTCGCATTTTCGTTTTTCCCTCCTCACATTTCAAGAGCCATAACTTTTTCATTTTTCAGTTCACAGAGTCACATGATAGCTTATTGTTTGCGGGACAAATTGTACTTTGTAATGGCACCATTCAATATGCTGTGCAATGTACTGGGAAGCTGGAAAAAAATTCAGAATGAGGCGCAATTGGTGAAAAAATGCATTTGCGCCATTTTCTTATGGGTTTAATTTTTACAGCGTTCACTGTTTGGTACAAATGACATGTTACCTGTGTTCTACGTGTCAGTACAAACGCGGTGATACCAAATTTATATAGTATTTGAAATTTTTTGATACTTTTAAAAAAATGATAAACTTTGCAAAATAGAAAAAAAAATTTGTGTCATCATGTTCTAACACCTGTAACTTTTTCATATTTCCATGTATGGAGCTGGTTGTGGTGTCTTTTTATGCGGGACAAGATGACGTTTCTATTGATACCATTTGGGGAAAGATCCGATGGTTTGATCACTTTTTATTCAATTTTTTATAGGAGGCAAAGTGTTGAAAAAAACGCTTTTTGGCTGTTTTTATTTTTTTTTGCCGCTACGCCGTTCGCAGTACGGGATAAATGTTTTAATATTCTAATAGTTCAGGCATTTTGGAGCGCAGGGATACCTAATATGTTTATGTTTAATGTTCTTTAATTACTTTTATAGCTGATCTAGGGAAAGGGGGGTGATTTGAACTTTTATATTTTTTTTATTTTTTTTAATACTTTTAAAAACTTTTTTTTTTCTTCTGTTACATTTATGATCAGACCCCTTAGGTACCTTGAAACCTAGGGGGTCTGATCACTCATACTATTCACTGCAATACTACAGTACTGCAGTGAATAGCAGAATCGCAGCACTTCTATTAGACGATGCCTCTGGCATCGTGTAATAGATCTAGTGCAGAGACAAGCCTGGAAGCCTTCAATAGGCTTCCGGCTGTCATAGCAACTGATCACCGCCCTCATGTGACGTTCAGGAGGGCGGCGATCGGCGAAACATGGCGGCGCCCATGCCGCCGGCGCCGTTTACACACTGCGGTCACGTTTGACCGCAGTGTGTAAAGGGTTAACAGCAGCGATCGGCTCGGGCACCGCCCGCTGCTGTTAGTGGCAGGTCCTGGCTGTATGATACAGCCGGCATCTGCCGTGTATGGAGCGAGCTCAGCGTGTGTGCTCGCTCCATACATCCCCATGCGACCCATGACGTACTGTTACATCAAGGGTCGCTAAGGGGTTAATAAGTGAAACCAAATACCTTTGGCAGTGTTTTGAGTGATTTTTATGTTTCTCTTGGAGATCGTGGCATCCTCTGCATTTGTATACATGGGTAGCTTTCTGTTCTATTTTTCCTACAACTACCATGATGGATTGCGCTTCACTCAGAGCTGACTCTGACCACCTCCCACTCTCATTCCCTCCCCCTCCCTCTCTCACACCACCTCCCTATCTCACTCCCTCCTCCTCCCTCTCTCACACCACCTCCCCCTCTCATTCCCCCTCCTCCCTCTCTCACACCACCTCCCTATCTCACTCCCTCCTCCTCCCTCTCTCACACCACCTCCCCCTCTCATTCCCTCCCCTCCCTCTCTCACACCACCTCCCTATCTCCCTCCCTCCCCCTCCCTCTCTCACATCACCTCCCTATCTCCCTCCCTCCCCCTCCCTCTCTCACATCACCTCCCTATCTCACTCTCACCCCCTCCCTCTCTCACATCACCTCCCTATCTCACTCCCTCCTCCTCCCTCTCTCACACCACCTCCCCCTCTCATTCCCTCCCCTCCCTCTCTCACACCACCTCCCTATCTCACTCCCTCCTCTTCCCTCTCTCACATCACCTCCCTATCTCCCTCCCTCCCCCTCCCTCTTTCACACCACCTCCCTATATCACTCCCTCCCCCTCCCATTCTCACACCCCCTCCCTGTCTCCCTAACTAGCCAGCCCACTACTAGCCCTTTCCAACTAACTAACTCAGCCCCCCCCACCTCCTTGACTACCTATCCAGGGATAGGGGGGGGCAAATATACATTTTTTTGTAAACTAAGTAAGTTAGAAGATAGGTGTTTAGCTTATAGCTTAATATAGAAAAATAATGATATCCTGGACAACCCCTTTAAAATGACACCAGTTTTATAGATACAACATGGTAAGTGGTGGCCCCATTCCAGATTTGCATTGGGGTTCAGGAGCCTGAAGTTTTGCCTCTGATCCCGCTCTTTGCAGACAATCATGGAAGAATAGGAACTCTAAGAAACTGCTTATTAAAGGGATTATACAGAGAAACATATTTATCCTCTATTCATAGGTGTCTGGCCGCTGAGACCACCAACAAAAAATGTAGAGTTTCACCTCATACTGTGAATGCAGCTGTGCAGAAAAGTAGATGAACCCCCCTGGTGGACAGAGACTTGCCCCCACTCTCATTCACTTCAATAGGAATGTGCTGGACTGGCTGAACACCGAATGTGTTTGGACAGTCTCAAATGGCCAATGTTGGGCAAGAGAAGGATGGCACAGTTGGATTTCAACTAGACAGATGTTTTTGTCCTTTTGGGGTGGTGTCTGTCTGATAGCATATTACTTCAGTCTCCCAACTGTGCAGAGTGTGCATGTGTATGGATGGATCAGGAGGAATAGCTGTCAGCCAGACAAGCCATCACCCAGATGCATGTTTCGTGGTGTCACCAGTGGTCACTTCTGCTGTCTGTATGAGAAGAATATTTGAGGTGTCCCGCACTGGTCTTGACATCTTGACTGCATCCTGACTATTCTTATGGATTTTATGAAGCTTCTCTTAGCACACCTGCCCAATGCCATTTTTTTCTGCTATGTAACCCTCTGTTTGCATTGTGGACGAGGAACGTCGTTGGTCTTGTAGAGCTCAGGACAGCAAAGTCATTGGACTATCTAATGTAGCACCCTAAAGGACTATAGCGATACTATGTCACCATTGATACTCAGCTATTAGAAATTTAGACATTTACAGCAGTCTCTTCCACTTTCCTTCTGACATTGACATTATAAGAACATTTTTTATATTAAAAAAAATTAAAATTTTCCCCAATATGTTGAAATCCGGTAAAGCATATTGTGGAGGCAGCTGTTAAAGATCCCTCATGTTCCTCTTCTGCTCCTGAAGATGGCAGCAGGAGGTCACAAACACAGGCGCTCCTGCAGTAACGCTATCTGCACCCACTATTACACAAAACAGGGATTTCAAACTCACATAAAATAAAAAATAATCGAAAAACGTTCCACAAGTCTGATCCATTGAAAATGTCTCACACCGCTGTCTAGTGAGGATTCAACCAAAATCATTTGGAATATAAAACTATGGGGCCATAATTAAAACGGGGAGCTGAAGGACTGAAATAAGTGAGGTATATAGCTAGGGAGATAGTGCAGATGTAGCAGAGCTCAGCCAGTGAAGTATACAGCTAGGAAGATAGTACAGATGTAGCAGAGCTCAGCCAGTAAAGTATACAGCTAGGGAGATAGTACAGATGTAGCAGAGCTCAGCCAGTAAAGTATACAGCTAGGGAGATAGTATAGATGTAGCAGAGCTCAGCCAGTGAGGTATATAGCTAGGGAGATAGTACAGATGTAGCAGAGCTCAGCCAGTGAAGTATACAGCTAGGGAGATAGTGCAGATGTAGCAGAGCTCAGCCAGTGAAGTATACAGCTAGGAAGATAGTACAGATGTAGCAGAGCTCAGCCAGTAAAGTATACAGCTAGGGAGATAGTACAGATGTAGCAGAGCTCAGCCAGTAAAGTATACAGCTAGGGAGATAGTACAGATGTAGCAGAGCTCAGCCAGTAAAGTATACAGCTAGGGAGATAGTACAGATGTAGCAGAGCTCAGCCAGTGAAGTATACAGCTAGGGAGATAGCATAGATGCAGCAGAGCTCAGCCAGTGAGGTATATAGCTAGGGAGATAGTACAGATGTAGCAGAGCTCAGCCAGTGAAGGATACAGCTAGGGGGATAGTATAGATGTAGCAGAGCTCAGCCAGTGAAGTATACAGCTAGGGAGATAGTACAGATGTAGCAGAGCTCAGCCAGTGAAGTATACAGCTAGGGGGATAGTATAGATGTAGCAGAGCTCAGCCAGTGAAGTATACAGCTAGGGAGATAGTACAGATGTAGCAGAGCTCAGCCAGTGAGGTATACAGCTAGGGAGATAGTACAGATGTAGCAGAGCTCAGCCAGTGAAGGATACAGGTAGGGGGGATAGTGCAGATGTAGCAGAGCTCCGCCAGTGAGGTATACAGCTAGGGAGATAGTATAGATGTAGCAGAGCTCAGCCAGTGAAGGATACAGCTAGGGAGATAGTACAGATGTAGCAGAGCTCAGCCAGTGAGGTATACAGCTAGGGAGATAGTACAGATGTAGCAGAGCTCAGCCAGTGAAGGATACAGCTAGGGAGATAGTACAGATGTAGCAGAGCTCAGCCAGTGAGGTATACAGCTAGGGAGATAGTACAGATGTAGCAGAGCTCAGCCAGTGAAGGATACAGCTAGGGGGGATAGTACAGATGTAGCAGAGCTCAGCCAGTAAAGTATACAGCTAGGGAGATAGTACAGATGTAGCAGAGCTCAGCCAGTAAAGTATACAGCTAGGGAGATAGTATAGATGTAGCAGAGCTCAGCCAGTGAGGTATATAGCTAGGGAGATAGTACAGATGTAGCAGAGCTCAGCCAGTGAAGTATACAGCTAGGGAGATAGTGCAGATGTAGCAGAGCTCAGCCAGTGAAGTATACAGCTAGGAAGATAGTACAGATGTAGCAGAGCTCAGCCAGTAAAGTATACAGCTAGGGAGATAGTACAGATGTAGCAGAGCTCAGCCAGTAAAGTATACAGCTAGGGAGATAGTACAGATGTAGCAGAGCTCAGCCAGTAAAGTATACAGCTAGGGAGATAGTACAGATGTAGCAGAGCTCAGCCAGTGAAGTATACAGCTAGGGAGATAGCATAGATGCAGCAGAGCTCAGCCAGTGAGGTATATAGCTAGGGAGATAGTACAGATGTAGCAGAGCTCAGCCAGTGAAGGATACAGCTAGGGGGATAGTATAGATGTAGCAGAGCTCAGCCAGTGAAGTATACAGCTAGGGAGATAGTACAGATGTAGCAGAGCTCAGCCAGTGAAGTATACAGCTAGGGGGATAGTATAGATGTAGCAGAGCTCAGCCAGTGAAGTATACAGCTAGGGAGATAGTACAGATGTAGCAGAGCTCAGCCAGTGAGGTATACAGCTAGGGAGATAGTACAGATGTAGCAGAGCTCAGCCAGTGAAGGATACAGGTAGGGGGGATAGTGCAGATGTAGCAGAGCTCCGCCAGTGAGGTATACAGCTAGGGAGATAGTATAGATGTAGCAGAGCTCAGCCAGTGAAGGATACAGCTTGGGAGATAGTACAGATGTAGCAGAGCTCAGCCAGTGAGGTATACAGCTAGGGAGATAGTACAGATGTAGCAGAGCTCAGCCAGTGAAGGATACAGCTAGGGAGATAGTACAGATGTAGCAGAGCTCAGCCAGTGAGGTATACAGCTAGGGAGATAGTACAGATGTAGCAGAGCTCAGCCAGTGAAGGATACAGCTAGGGGGGATAGTACAGATGTAGCAGAGCTCAGCCAGTGAGGTATACAGCTAGGGAGATAGTACAGATGTAGCACAGCTCAGCCAGTGAAGTATACAGCTAGGGAGATAGTACAGATGTAGCAGAGCTCAGCCAGTGAGGTATATAGCTAGGGAGATAGTACAGATGTGGCAGAGCTCAGCCAGTGAAGTATACAGCTAGGGAGATAGTACAGATGTAGCAGAGCTCAGCCAGTGAAGTATACAGCTAGGGGGGATAGTACAGATGTAGCAGAGCTCAGCCAGTGAAGTATACAGCTAGGGAGATAGTATAGATGTAGCAGAGCTCAGCCAGTGAAGGATACAGCTAGGGAGATAGTACAGATGTAGCAGAGCTCAGCCAGTGAGGTATACAGCTAGGGAGATAGTACAGATGTAGCAGAGCTCAGCCAGTGATGTATACAGCTAGGGAGATAGCACAGATGTAGCAGAGCTCAGCCAGTGAGGTATACAGCTAGGGAGATAGTACAGATGTAGCAGAGCTCAGTCAGTGAGGTATATAGATAGGGAGATAGTAGAGATGTAGCAGAGCTCAGCCAGTGAGGTATATAGATAGGGAGATAGTAGAGATGTAGCAGAGCTCAGTCAGTGAGGTATATAGATAGGGAGATAGTAGAGATGTAGCAGAGCTCAGTCAGTGAGATATACAGCTAGGGAGATAGTACAGATGTAATAGAGCTCAGCCAGTGAAGTATACAGCTAGGGAGATAGCACAGATGTAGCAGAGCTCAGCCAGTCAAGTACACAGCTAGGGAGATAGTACAGATGTAGCAGAGCTCAGTCAGTGAGGTATATAGATAGGGAGATAGCACAGATGTAACAGAGCTCAGCCAGTGAAGTATACAGCTAGGGAGATAGTACAGATGCAGCAGAGCTCAGCCAGTCAAGTACACAGCTAGGGAGATAGTACAGATGTAGCAGAGCTCAGCCAGTGAAGTATACAGCTAGGGAGATAGTACAGATGTAGCAGAGCTCAGCCAGTGAAGTATACAGCTAGGGAGATAGTACAGATGTAGCAGAGCTCAGCCAGTGAGGTATACAGCTAGGGAGATAGTATAGATGTAGCAGAGCTCAGCCAGTGAAGGATACAGCTAGGGAGATAGTACAGATGTAGCAGAGCTCAGCCAGTGAGGTATACAGCTAGGGAGATAGTACAGATGTAGCAGAGCTCAGCCAGTGAGGTATACAGCTAGGGGGACAGTACAGATGTAGCAGAGCTCAGCCAGTGAAGTATACAGCTAGGGAGATAGCACAGATGTAGCAGAGCTCAGCCAGTGAAGTATACAGCTAGGGGGGATAGTACAGATGTAGCAGAGCTCAGCCAGTGAAGTATACAGCTAGGGAGATAGTATAGATGTAGCAGAGCTCAGCCAGTGAGGTATACAGCTAGGGAGATAGCACAGATGTAGCAGAGCTCAGCCAGTCAAGTACACAGCTAGGGAGATAGTACAGATGTAGCAGAGCTCAGTCAGTGAGGTATATAGATAGGGAGATAGTACAGATGTAGCAGAGCTCAGTCAGTGAGATATACAGCTAGGGAGATAGTACAGATGTAGCAGAGCTCAGCCAGTGAGGTATACAGCTAGGGAGATAGCACAGATGTAACAGAGCTCAGCCAGTGAAGTATACAGCTAGGGAGATAGTACAGATGCAGCAGAGCTCAGCCAGTCAAGTACACAGCTAGGGAGATAGTACAGATGTAGCAGAGCTCAGCCAGTGAGGTATACAGCTAGGGAGATAGTACAGATGTAGAAGAGCTCAGCCAGTGAAGTATACAGCTAGGGAGATAGTACAGATGTAGCAGAGCTCAGCCAGTGAAGTATACAGCTAGGGAGATAGTACAGATGTAGCAGAGCTCAGCCAGTGAGGTATACAGCTAGGGAGATAGTACAGATGTAGCAGAGCTCAGCCAGTGAGGTATACAGCTAGGGAGATAGTACAGATGTAGCAGAGCTCAGCCAGTGAGGTATACAGCTAGGGAGATAGTACAGATGTAGCAGAGCTCAGCCAGTGAGGTATACAGCTAGGGAGATAGTACAGATGTAGCAGAGCTCAGCCAGTGAGGTATACAGCTAGGGAGATAGTACAGATGTAGCAGAGCTCAGCCAGTGAGGTATACAGCTAGGGAGATAGTACAGATGTAGCAGAGCTCAGCCAGTGAAGTATACAGCTAGGGGGGATAGTACAGATGTAGCAGAGCTCAGCCAGTGAAGTATACAGCTAGGGAGATAGTATAGATGTAGCAGAGCTCAGCCAGTGAGGTATACAGCTAGGGAGATAGCACAGATGTAGCAGAGCTCAGCCAGTGAAGTATACAGCTAGGGAGATAGTACAGATGCAGCAGAGCTCAGCCAGTCAAGTACACAGCTAGGGAGATAGTACAGATGTAGCAGAGCTCAGTCAGTGAGGTATATAGATAGGGAGATAGTACAGATGTAGCAGAGCTCAGTCAGTGAGATATACAGCTAGGGAGATAGTACAGATGTAGCAGAGCTCAGCCAGTGAGGTATACAGCTAGGGAGATAGCACAGATGTAGCAGAGTTCAGCCAGTGAAGTATACAGCTAGGGAGATAGTGCAGATGTAGCATTGCTCAGCCAGTGAAGTATACAGCTAGGGAGATAGTACAGATGTAGCAGAGCTCAGCCAGTGAAGTATACAGCTAGGGGGATAGTATAGATGTAGCAGAGCTCAGCCAGTGAAGTATACAGCTAGGGAGATAGTACAGATGTAGCAGAGCTCAGCCAGTGAGGTATACAGCTAGGGAGATAGTACAGATGTAGCAGAGCTCAGCCAGTGAAGGATACAGGTAGGGGGGATAGTGCAGATGTAGCAGAGCTCCGCCAGTGAGGTATACAGCTAGGGAGATAGTATAGATGTAGCAGAGCTCAGCCAGTGAAGGATACAGCTAGGGAGATAGTACAGATGTAGCAGAGCTCAGCCAGTGAGGTATACAGCTAGGGAGATAGTACAGATGTAGCAGAGCTCAGCCAGTGAAGGATACAGCTAGGGAGATAGTACAGATGTAGCAGAGCTCAGCCAGTGAGGTATACAGCTAGGGAGATAGTACAGATGTAGCAGAGCTCAGCCAGTGAAGGATACAGCTAGGGGGGATAGTACAGATGTAGCAGAGCTCAGCCAGTGAGGTATACAGCTAGGGAGATAGTACAGATGTAGCACAGCTCAGCCAGTGAAGTATACAGCTAGGGAGATAGTACAGATGTAGCAGAGCTCAGCCAGTGAGGTATATAGCTAGGGAGATAGTACAGATGTGGCAGAGCTCAGCCAGTGAAGTATACAGCTAGGGAGATAGTACAGATGTAGCAGAGCTCAGCCAGTGAAGTATACAGCTAGGGGGGATAGTACAGATGTAGCAGAGCTCAGCCAGTGAAGGATACAGCTAGGGAGATAGTACAGATGTAGCAGAGCTCAGCCAGTGAGGTATACAGCTAGGGAGATAGTACAGATGTAGCAGAGCTCAGCCAGTGATGTATACAGCTAGGGAGATAGCACAGATGTAGCAGAGCTCAGCCAGTGAGGTATACAGCTAGGGAGATAGTACAGATGTAGCAGAGCTCAGTCAGTGAGGTATATAGATAGGGAGATAGTAGAGATGTAGCAGAGCTCAGCCAGTGAGGTATATAGATAGGGAGATAGTAGAGATGTAGCAGAGCTCAGTCAGTGAGGTATATAGATAGGGAGATAGTAGAGATGTAGCAGAGCTCAGTCAGTGAGATATACAGCTAGGGAGATAGTATAGCTGTAGCAGAGCTCAGCCAGTGAGGTATATAGCTAGGGAGATAGTACAGATGTAATAGAGCTCAGCCAGTGAAGTATACAGCTAGGGAGATAGCACAGATGTAGCAGAGCTCAGCCAGTCAAGTACACAGCTAGGGAGATAGTACAGATGTAGCAGAGCTCAGTCAGTGAGGTATATAGATAGGGAGATAGCACAGATGTAACAGAGCTCAGCCAGTGAAGTATACAGCTAGGGAGATAGTACAGATGCAGCAGAGCTCAGCCAGTCAAGTACACAGCTAGGGAGATAGTACAGATGTAGCAGAGCTCAGCCAGTGAAGTATACAGCTAGGGAGATAGTACAGATGTAGCAGAGCTCAGCCAGTGAAGTATACAGCTAGGGAGATAGTACAGATGTAGCAGAGCTCAGCCAGTGAGGTATACAGCTAGGGAGATAGTATAGATGTAGCAGAGCTCAGCCAGTGAAGGATACAGCTAGGGAGATAGTACAGATGTAGCAGAGCTCAGCCAGTGAGGTATACAGCTAGGGAGATAGTACAGATGTAGCAGAGCTCAGCCAGTGAGGTATACAGCTAGGGGGACAGTACAGATGTAGCAGAGCTCAGCCAGTGAAGTATACAGCTAGGGAGATAGCACAGATGTAGCAGAGCTCAGCCAGTGAAGTATACAGCTAGGGGGGATAGTACAGATGTAGCAGAGCTCAGCCAGTGAAGTATACAGCTAGGGAGATAGTATAGATGTAGCAGAGCTCAGCCAGTGAGGTATACAGCTAGGGAGATAGCACAGATGTAGCAGAGCTCAGCCAGTCAAGTACACAGCTAGGGAGATAGTACAGATGTAGCAGAGCTCAGTCAGTGAGGTATATAGATAGGGAGATAGTACAGATGTAGCAGAGCTCAGTCAGTGAGATATACAGCTAGGGAGATAGTACAGATGTAGCAGAGCTCAGCCAGTGAGGTATACAGCTAGGGAGATAGCACAGATGTAACAGAGCTCAGCCAGTGAAGTATACAGCTAGGGAGATAGTACAGATGCAGCAGAGCTCAGCCAGTCAAGTACACAGCTAGGGAGATAGTACAGATGTAGCAGAGCTCAGCCAGTGAGGTATACAGCTAGGGAGATAGTACAGATGTAGAAGAGCTCAGCCAGTGAAGTATACAGCTAGGGAGATAGTACAGATGTAGCAGAGCTCAGCCAGTGAAGTATACAGCTAGGGAGATAGTACAGATGTAGCAGAGCTCAGCCAGTGAGGTATACAGCTAGGGAGATAGTACAGATGTAGCAGAGCTCAGCCAGTGAGGTATACAGCTAGGGAGATAGTACAGATGTAGCAGAGCTCAGCCAGTGAGGTATACAGCTAGGGAGATAGTACAGATGTAGAAGAGCTCAGCCAGTGAAGTATACAGCTAGGGAGATAGTACAGATGTAGCAGAGCTCAGCCAGTGAAGTATACAGCTAGGGAGATAGTACAGATGTAGCAGAGCTCAGCCAGTGAGGTATACAGCTAGGGAGATAGTACAGATGTAGCAGAGCTCAGCCAGTGAGGTATACAGCTAGGGAGATAGTACAGATGTAGCAGAGCTCAGCCAGTGAGGTATACAGCTAGGGAGATAGTACAGATGTAGCAGAGCTCAGCCAGTGAGGTATACAGCTAGGGAGATAGTACAGATGTAGCAGAGCTCAGCCAGTGAAGTATACAGCTAGGGGGGATAGTACAGATGTAGCAGAGCTCAGCCAGTGAAGTATACAGCTAGGGAGATAGTATAGATGTAGCAGAGCTCAGCCAGTGAGGTATACAGCTAGGGAGATAGCACAGATGTAGCAGAGCTCAGCCAGTGAAGTATACAGCTAGGGAGATAGTACAGATGCAGCAGAGCTCAGCCAGTCAAGTACACAGCTAGGGAGATAGTACAGATGTAGCAGAGCTCAGTCAGTGAGATATATAGATAGGGAGATAGTACAGATGTAGCAGAGCTCAGTCAGTGAGATATACAGCTAGGGAGATAGTACAGATGTAGCAGAGCTCAGCCAGTGAGGTATACAGCTAGGGAGATAGCACAGATGTAGCAGAGTTCAGCCAGTGAAGTATACAGCTAGGGAGATAGTGCAGATGTAGCATTGCTCAGCCAGTGAAGTATACAGCTAGGGAGATAGTACAGATGTAGCAGAGCTCAGCCAGTGAAGTATACAGCTAGGGAGATAGTACAGATGCAGCAGAGCTCAGCCAGTCAAGTACACAGCTAGGGAGATAGTACAGATGTAGCAGAGCTCAGTCAGTGAGGTATATAGATAGGGAGATAGTACAGATGCAGCAGAGCTCAGCTAGTGAGGTATACAGCTAGGGAGATAGTACAGATGTAGCAGAGCTCAGCCAGTGAAGTATACAGCTAGGGAGATAGTACAGATGTAACAGAGCTCAGCCAATGAAGTATACAGCTAGGGGGACAGTACAGATGTAGCAGAGCTCAGCCAGTGAGGTATACAGCTAGGGAGATAGTACAGATGTAGCAGAGCTCAGCCAGTGAGGTATACAGCTAGAGAGATAGTACAGATGTAGCAGAGCTCAGCCAGTGAAGTATACAGCTAGGGAGATAGTACAGATGTAACAGAGCTCAGCCAGTGAAGTATACAGCTAGGGGGATAGTATAGATGTAGCAGAGCTCAGCCAGTGAAGTATACAGCTAGGGAGATAGTACAGATGTAGCAGAGCTCAGCCAGTGAGGTATACAGCTAGGGAGATAGTACAGATGTAGCAGAGCTCAGCCAGTGAAGGATACAGCTAGGGGGGATAGTGCAGATGTAGCAGAGCTCCGCCAGTGAGGTATACAGCTAGGGAGATAGTATAGATGTAGCAGAGCTCAGCCAGTGAAGGATACAGCTAGGGAGATAGTACAGATGTAGCAGAGCTCAGCCAGTGAGGTATACAGCTAGGGAGATAGTACAGATGTAGCAGAGCTCAGCCAGTGAAGGATACAGCTAGGGAGATAGTACAGATGTAGCAGAGCTCAGCCAGTGAAGGATACAGCTAGGGGGGATAGTACAGATGTAGCAGAGCTCAGCCAGTGAGGTATACAGCTAGGGAGATAGTACAGATGTAGCAGAGCTCAGCCAGTGAAGGATACAGCTAGGGAGATAGTACAGATGTAGCAGAGCTCAGCCAGTGAGGTATACAGCTAGGGAGATAGTACAGATGTAGCACAGCTCAGCCAGTGAAGTATACAGCTAGGGAGATAGTACAGATGTAGCAGAGCTCAGCCAGTGAGGTATATAGCTAGGGAGATAGTACAGATGTAGCAGAGCTCAGCCAGTGAAGTATACAGCTAGGGAGATAGTACAGATGTAGCAGAGCTCAGCCAGTGAAGTATACAGCTAGGGGGGATAGTACAGATGTAGCAGAGCTCAGCCAGTGAAGTATACAGCTAGGGAGATAGTACAGATGTAGCAGAGCTCAGCCAGTGAAGTATACAGCTAGGGAGATAGTACAAATGTAGCAGAGCTCAGCCAGTGTAGTATACAGTTAGGGAGACAGTGCAGATGTAGCAATGCTCAGCCAGTGAAGTATACAGCTAGGGAGATAGTAAAGATGTAGCAGAGCTCAGCCAGTGAGGTATACAGCTAGGGAGATAGTACAGATGTAGCAGAGCTCAACCAGTGAAGTATACAGCTAGGGAGATAGTACAAATGTAGCAGAGCTCAGCCAGTGAGGTATATAGCTAGGGAGATAGTACAGATGTAGCAGAGCTCAGCCAGTGAAGTATACAGCTAGGGAGATAGTACAGATGTAGCAGAGCTCAGCCAGTGAGGTATACAGCTAGGGAGATAGTATAGATGTAGCAGAGCTCAGCCAGTGAAGGATACAGCTAGGGAGATAGTACAGATGTAGCAGAGCTCAGCCAGTGAGGTATACAGCTAGGGAGATAGTACAGATGTAGCAGAGCTCAGCCAGTGAGGTATACAGCTAGGGAGATAGTACAGATGTAGCAGAGCTCAGCCAGTGAAGTATACAGCTAGGGGGGATAGTGCAGATGTAGCAGAGCTCAGCCAGTGAAGTATACAGCTAGGGAGATAGTACAGATGTAGCAGAGCTCAGCCAGTGAGGTATACAGCTAGGGAGATAGTATAGATGTAGCAGAGCTCAGCCAGTGAAGGATACAGCTAGGGAGATAGTACAGATGTAGCAGAGCTCAGCCAGTGAGGTATACAGCTAGGGAGATAGTACAGATGTAGCAGAGCTCAGCCAGTGAGGTATACAGCTAGGGAGATAGTACAGATGTAGCAGAGCTCAGCCAGTGAAGTATACAGCTAGGGAGATAGTATAGATGTAGCAGAGCTCAGCCAGTGAGGTATACAGCTAGGGAGATAGTACAGATGTAGCAGAGCTCAGCCAGTGAAGTATACAGCTAGAGAGATAGTACAGATGTAACAGCGCTCAGCCAGTGAAGTATACAGCTAGGGAGATAGTACAGATGTAACAGAGCTCAGCCAGTGAAGTATACAGCTAGGGGGACAGTACAGATGTAGCAGAGCTCAGCCAGTGAGGTGTACAGCTAGGGAGATAGTACAGATGTAGCAGAGCTCAGTCAGTGAGGTATATAGATAGGGAGATAGTAGAGATGTAGCAGAGCTCAGTCAGTGAGATATACAGCTAGGGAGATAGTACAGATGTAGCAGAGCTCAGCCAGTGAGGTATATAGCTAGGGAGATAGTACAGATGTAGCAGAGCTCAGCCAGTGAAGTATACAGCTAGGGAGATAGTACAGATGTAACAGAGCTCAGCCAGTAAAGTATACAGCTAGGGGGACAGTACAGATGTAGCAGAGCTCAGCCAGTGAGGTATACAGCTAGGGAGATAGTACAGATGTAACAGAGCTCAGCCAGTGAGGTATACAGCTAGAGAGATAGTACAGATGTAGCAGAGCTCAGCCAGTGAAGTATACAGCTAGGGAGATAGTACAGATGTAAAAGAGCTCAGCCAGTGAGGTATACAGCTAGGGGGATAGTATAGATGTAGCAGAGCTCAGCCAGTGAAGTATACAGCTAGGGAGATAGTACAGATGCAGCAGAGCTCAGCCAGTCAAGTACACAGCTAGGGAGATAGTACAGATGTAGCAGAGCTCAGTCAGTGAGGTATATAGATAGGGAGATAGTAGAGATGTAGCAGAGCTCAGCCAGTGAGGTATACAGCTAGGGAGATAGTACAGATGTAGCAGAGCTCAGCCAGTGAAGTATATAGCTAGGGAGATAGTACAGATGTAGCAGATCTCAGTCAGTGAGGTATATAGATTGGGAGATAGTAGAGATGTAGCAGAGCTCAGCCAGTGAGATATACAGCTAGGGAGATAGTACAGATGTAGCAGAGCTCAGCCAGTGAAGTATACAGCTAGGGAGATAGTACAGATGTAGCAGAGCTCAGCCAGTGAAGTATATAACTAGGGAGATAGTACAGATGTAGCAGAGCTCAGCCAGTGAAGTATACATCTAGGGTGATAGTACAGATGTAGCAGAGCTCAGCCAGTGAAGTATACAGCTAGGGAGATAGTACAGATGTAGCAGAGCTCAGCCAGTGAAGTATATAGCTAGGGAGATAGTACAGATGTAGCAGAGCTCAGCCAGTAAGGTATATAGCTAGGGAGATAGTACAGATGTAGCAGAGCTCAGCCAGTGACATATTCAGCTAGGGAGATAGTACAGATGTAGCAGAGCTCAGCCATTGAGGTATATAGCTAGGGAGATAGTACAGATGTAGCAGAGCTCAGCCAGTGAAGTATATAGCTAGGGAGATAGTACAGATGTAGCAGAGCTAAGCCTGTGAAGTATACAGCTAGGGAGATAGTACAGATGTAGCAGAGCTCAGCCAATGAAGCATACAGCTAGGGATATAGTACAGATGTAGCAGAGCTCAGCCAGTGAAGTATACAGCTAGGGACATAGTATAGATGTAGCAGAGCTCAGCCAGTGAAGTATACACCTAGGGATAAAGTACAGATGTAGCAGAGCTCAGCCAGTGAAGTATACAGCTAGGGAGATAGTACAGATGTAGCAGAGCTCAGCCAGTGAGGTATACAGCTAGGGAGATAGTATAGCTGTAGCAGAGCTCAGAAAGTCAAGTATACAGCTAGGGAGATAGTACAGATGTAGCAGAGCTCAGCCAGTGAAGTATATAGCTAGGGAGATAGTACAGATGTAGCAGAGCTAAGCCAGTGAAGTATACAGCTAGGGAGATAGTACAGATGTAGCAGAGCTCAGCCAATGAAGTATACAGCTAGGGATATAGTACAGATGTAGCAGAGCTCAGCCAGTGAAGTATACAGCTAGGGAGATAGTACAGATGTAGCAGAGCTCAGCCAGTGAGGTATGTAGCTAGGGAGATAGTACAGATGTAGCAGAGCTCAGCCAGTGAAGTATACAGCTAGGGACATAGTATAGATGTAGCAGAGCTCAGCCAGTGAAGTATACACCTAGGGATAAAGTACAGATGTAGCAGAGCTCAGCCAGTGAAGTATAAAGCTAGGGAGATAGTACAGATGTAGCAGAGCTCAGCCAGTGAGGTATACAGCTAGAGAGATAGTACAGATATAGCAGAGCTCAGCCAGTGAGGTATACAGCTAGAGAGACAGTACAGATGTAGCAGAGCTCAGCCAGTGAAGTATACAGCTAGGGAGATAGTACAGATGTAGCAGAGCTCAGCCAGTGAAGTATACAGCTAGGGAGATAGTACAGATGTAGCAGAGCTCAGCCAGTGAAGTATACAGCTAGGGAGATAGTACAGATGTAGCAGAGCTCAGCCAGTGAATTATACAGCTAGGGAGATAGTACAGATGTAGCAGATCTCAGCCAGTGAAGTATACAGCTAGGGAGATAGTACAGATGTAGCAGAGCTCAGCCAGTACAGTATACAGCTAGGGAGATAGTACAGATGTAGCAGAGCTCAGCCAGTGAAGTATACAGCTAGGGAGATAGTACAGATGTAGCAGAGCTCAGCCAGTACAGTATACAGCTAGGGAGATAGTACAGATGTAGCAGAGCTCAGCCAGTACAGTATACAGCTAGGGAGATAGTACAGATGTAGCAGAGCTCAGCCAGTGAAGTATACAGCTAGGGGGACAGTACAGATGTAGCAGAGCTCAGCCAGTGAAGTATACAGCTAGGGAGATAGTATAGATGTAGCAGAGCTCAGCCAGTGAAGTATACAGCTAGGGAGATAGTACAGATGTAGCAGAGCTCAGCCAGTGAAGTATACAGCTAGTGAGATAGTACAGATGTAGCAGAGCTCAGCCAGTACAGTATACAGCTAGGGAGATAGTACAGATGTAGCAGAGCTCAGCCAGTGAAGTATACAGCTAAGGGGACAGTACAGATGTAGCAGAGCTCAGCCAGTGAAGTATACAGCTAGGGAGATAGTACAGATGTAGCAGAGCTCAGCCCGTGAAGTATACAGCTAGGGAGATAGTACAGATGTAGCAGAGCTCAGCCAGTGAAGTATACAGCTAGGGAGATAGTACAGATGTAGCAGAGCTCAGCCAGTGAAGTATACAGCTAGGGAGATAGTACAGATGTAGCACAGCTCAGCCAGTGAAGTATACAGCCAGGGAGATAGTACAGATGTAGCAGAGCTACAGATAGACTGATGTGACAAGTAAGTGTGGGGAAATACACTGTATACCAGGACACTATATGGTTGTGGGGCACTAAAGTCACTGAAGATTGTGTATGGGGCACTAGAGGAGTACCATGCAGAAGTCTTACGTCTGGAAAAAATACTGTACAATAAAATGCTTTCAAAAATAGAAGTGTTAATAGCTGATTTTTGTCAATTAACAAAAAGAAGTTAACAAAGAAAAGAGAAATCTAAATCCCATCAATATTTGATGTGACCCCTCTTTGGAGGAGAAGTCCTGACAAGCTCCAACTGGCCCAACGGTGAACTCCTCTGTCGGCCCCCGTGCCTTTAGGGGTCCCTTTTGGACCTCTACTGATTTTTTTTAATAGGGGGTTTGGTAATGGGCCCTATTAACTTACCTATCCCTCTCGTGTTCACTTCAGTCTTCTTCAGCCTCCAGGGGTCCCTGCACCACACATTATATCATTGCAACATGATGTGTAGTGCACAGGGCCAATAGAGGGCTGAAGAGGGAATAGAAGGACACAAGCAGCAGCGGGAATCAGTAAGTGAATGCAGCCAGTTCTCCCTGGTTCTGACATCACAACAGTGCGCAACGGTGCTCCTGGAACAAGAAGGAGTGGGGCTGGGGAGCCTGGACAAACCCTTTAATATACCTCCCTAATGCCCCTCGCACTTTAATGTCCCTCTCACAGGATGTTTACCTCCATCACTGCCCCCACACCATATAATAGCCCCATCACTGGTCTCCATAGACCAGTGAAGGGGCTACTGTATGGGGGGGGGGATCGGTGAAGTGGTTATAAAAAATTAGACCCAGACAACCTTTTAAAGGGGTTGTCTATAAATTGGAGCAGCCTCTGTGAAGGCCAAGGAGGTTTAAAATTAAAAAAAAAAAAACATACTCACCTGCCCTCTGCTCAAAGCTGTCCCCTGCTAGTGTTTGTGTGGTCACATGACAGGGCCCGTTTCTGGAAATCCTGTACCTCTTGTACCTAATTGGTCACATGAGGCACAGGACTCCCAACAAGAAGGTGCCAGTATGAGACTGAATCAACCTTGGTGGCGGACTGTGGAGCGCCGAGGTCAGAGGAGCTTGCTTTTATTCATTTTTTTATTTTATTTTGCACCTCCTGTTCACCACGCGGTTTGCTCCAATTCCTGGACAACCTCTTTAAAGACTTTATTCATCTTTCCAATATTGATGGTCTATCATTGCATTAGACCTTCAATAGTACACCTGCAGGGGTCTGACAGACAGGACCTCTGTAGATCAGCTTTTCTAGGACAGTACAAGTAATGGCAACAATTCCACGAGTCCCACTGCTTGCCTGCCATGCAGGATGTAGCGATGGGTTTAGGTAGTGCACTGGTGCATTGTGTGGCAGGTGAGCAGCATGACTCCTGACATCTTATTACCTGTAGCCGCAATGTCTCAGTACTGCTGATCTGCAGGGGTCCTGGCAGTGAGCCTCTAGGAACAATTCCACTGGTGCATTGTCATTTAAGAGTCTCAGAGTCTTTAGAATCACTGACACCTCCCCCCATTGCACTTGAGCCTCATTTGTATATTTCTATAAAAAAAAATGTGTGCAAATGGTGCATCTATGGGACTATTGGAAGGTTGATGGTGCTCGGCATAATGTCGCTCTGCAGTGGTGTAATGCACCGTGGCCTGCGCTGAGCTTCCTTGTGATGCTCTTTAACTAACCAAATTTTTTGTAAATTGTCTGCCGATACTTCTCTTATCTTCATTTTGCATCGTCGCTACCAGTTTCCAGTTCTGCGTAGAATTATTCTCTCAAGTCACAATGTTTTATAACCAGAGAAGTTGTTCCTAAAAGAATGAATATTGACAGAGCCTTGTACAAACCAAAACAGAAGAGGTGATCACAGAAGACACGGATACTGAGGTAACCCAAATTATCCAAACTGACTAGAACGTGATATTTTTTAGAAATGGATGTACATCACATTGTTATCTCATGAGCTACCTTGAAATTCTATTATCCCAATATTGTTGCTGTCGCGTCAGACGAGGAATAAGCTGTTTAATAAAGAAAGAAATTGGTCAACTTTGGCGGTCATGCACTAGTTTCTGTAATGATTCGGTAACACTACATTCACATGACAAGGGAATGATAAAATCCTACACTGGCTAATGGACGAGTATGTAGATAATCTGTTTTCCCTTAGTCCGAACAGTGGCACAAGGCCCGTATTGCGCCCGTATTGTGCCGCTGGTGGGACAACAGGGAATGGACGATTATGTAGATAATCTGTTTTCCCTTAGTCCTAACAGTGGCACAATATGGGCACAATACGGGTCTTGTGCCGCTGGTGGGACGACAGGGAATCTTTATTAGTAATATGTAAGCAGGTCCCATGATGCCTTGATTGTTACCTTTACAAGGGAAACCTGGAACTCTTGTTCCTCCTCCTCCCCTGCTGACGCTTCGACCCTTGGTGACATGACCAACCTCACTCTTCTCAATGGACTGAGGGCCGGAGTAGGGAGTCAGTGACATCAGACAGAGCCGTAATGGTTGCAAGGGATCCAAATGCTCATTCAATTCCAGCATCCAACTGTAGTCTGCAAAGGTAAATGTCAGGGCTCCTAGGGGCATGCTTAACTAGTCATAGCAAATAATAATTATTATTTCCCTGATAACTTCTTTAACTAGAAAGTAAGGGGGAGTAAGCGCTCATTATTATGTTGTGACACCCTAACACCATGGTTAGGGCCACAGTGGAACTCTTAAAGAGGAACTTTCACCACCTCCACCTATTCAAGTTCTTGGAATCTGCTAAAACTGATTCCAGCACAGTTGGAATTTTCTCTCTATCCCCACCGTTCCTGAGCAACATGCACAGTTATTTTTGGTGCCTAATGTTCTATCTAAGCTCTGTAATGTCAGAAGGGTGGTGTCAGGCAGGGGGTGTGATTCAGAACTCCAATCAGAGGCAGTCAGTGTCAGAGCTCAGAATCATACCCCTTGTCTGCTCCTGCCTGACACCGTCCTCCTGACAGTACAGAGTCTAAATAGAATATCAGGCACCAAAACTAACAGCATTGATTACTCAGGGATGGTGGGGGCTAGAGAAAAAATTCCAACTGTACCAGAACCAGTAGAGGGGCACGTACTAATTGATGTCAAGAGCTGGACTTGTTGGAGGTGGTGAAAGGTCCTCTTCAAGTTCCAGCTTGAGCTGCTGCCTAGTCTAGGAGAGTGAGAGAGTGTATACAGTATGACATTAAGAGAGGTAGTCCACTTTTGGGCATGAAGTTGTCATAAAAGAGTCTGGGAATATGAAGAGGAGCATCAAAGCAACAATTGGGACATTGAGACCAAGGGACTGTGCCAGTGTGACTGAGACCATGAACTATGCAGCACTAAAAGAGAGGTCAGGGTATTGCTGCCAATTTGCCATTGCTCCAAAGAGATACAAGATCATTTGCGTATTGACAAAAATGGTGATATCTTGGCAATGGACGCACTGATTCACGAGGGAAAATACTTTTTGATTCAGGGGACCTTATACTATCTACAGGGCTGAGTTGACACGCAGGGTTCTGGCCACGGACTCCATTTTAGGGCTTCTGAATAGCTGATCATGGAGAGGAATAACCTATTTCCCTGAATTTAGAATAGTATTCTTAGTCTCATTTTAGTTTGTGTAATCGTTCTCAATTAAGGTTGAGCTGATCTTGACTTTTCAGGATCGATTTTGAAATCTGATTTCCGATCATTTCTCATTTGAACTCGATCTCGATCCCAATTCCGATCCCAATGCAAGTCAATGGGATTTTTTTACTAATCGGAGATCGGATTTTAAAAACAATACTATTCACTATACAGCATGGAATCTAACAATTGAACGCTTTAATTGTTAGAATCCACGCTGTGTAGTGATTTTTTTTAATTATTAAGTAGCCAGAGGATTTTTTTTTAATCCTCTGGCTACTTAGTCTCCTCTGGTTTCCACTTACCTGCAGAGATGGCTGGTCCACTTCCCGTTGTTGTTCTTGTTCTTCTTCGCCTCGCTGCCCCTGCCTCCCAGGTTAGGAGAGTGTGGGCGGGTACTGGGAGGGGAGACGTCACGTCTTCCCGCCCTGTACCCGCCCACACTCTCCTAAGCCACAAGCCCCGCCTTCTTCCTAGCTCTATAACACTAACTTGGGAGGCGGGGGCAGAACGAGAACACCGAGCACGGACCAGCCATCTCTGCAGGTAAGTAGCTTCTAGAGATGTTAGCTAGTCTCCCATTAGAATGAATGGACGCAGACGGCGCGCAGGGGGTTAAGGCTGTGTGCCGGCTGCTTCCATTCATTCCTATGGAACCGCAGTGGAGCCTTCACACTGAGTATACGCTCCGCTCAGTAGCAAAGCATTGTGGGAAATAATCACCGATCTCGATCACACCTAAAAAGATAGTGTTCGGAATTCCGATCGCGATTGTGAAATTTTCTCGATCGCCGATCGGAATCTGATCTTTTCAATATTTCATTGCTATATGGGCATTTGTAAGATGTATTAATTCTTAAAGGGGCTGCTCTAGTGACCTGCTCCCTTTAAGAAATACACATCTATTGGCAAGTACTTTCTAATTCTGAACTACACATATGCAATACAATGTAATCACTTCATTGTACTTCTTCATATGAGTGTTTCCCATAAAACTGAGATAGATGAGTGTATATGGGGAAGACATTTTCTCCTACAGTACAAATAAGGTTAATTTGATCTGTGCCGAGCTTAGAAGCCGTCAGTCACATGAACATGATTGAATGAAGCTTATCTTCGCAGCGGAGTACAGTACGAGCGGGCCGTCCATTCCATTGCTATTCATATTCGTTCTTCATGCAGCAGAGCGGTACTTGGTGCACCTCGCTGATCTGCATCTGATACATTTCTCACACCTTTGTATTTCAGCCGTAGACTTTCTTCTGGTCTCTGCTTCTAGAGCCAGTACATAAGCATTCAATTATAAAAACACTGCCAAATGATAAATGTCTTTCATCTGGAATAAAAGATTATGTAAAATACAATATTCTTGGAGGAGCGTACCATGTGAGGTACCACGTATGGAGAACCATCTTTTGTGAGAGATGGCTACGTTTCCATTCTTGTAATGCACATGTGAAGGCACATTTGATCACAGTCAGTTATAGAGAATGGCTAACTGGACAACTGACCCTTTTGACCAGAGGACTTGCACGAGTCATGTGGCTTTACCTTTGACTCATTACCTGCCATAGATAACCAAACATAGCAAATAAATCCCATTCACTGTGTTAGAACACCATGGAATTAAGTATATACCCTTTCCGTAAATCAAGATCAATAGGGATTTCAAAATTACAAGAAAAACTACAATCCTTATTCTAAAAAACTTGGAATGCTGTGTAAAATGTAAAGAAAACAAAAAGCAATGATTTGGAAATCTCATATAACTATATTGTATAGCATAGAACACACATCAGAAGGTGATATATATATATATATATATATATATTATATACAGTATATATATATATATATATATATATATATATATATATAAAGGTGAAAGTTACACACTATAACATAAAACACATATTAGAAGCTACCAATAAACAATAAAACATAGAACAAATATCAGAAGGAAAACATTATACATTAGTACATAGACCACATATGAGAAGGTGAAATTTACAGAATAGAATAAAGAACACATATCAGAAGGTGAAAGTTACACAATAGAACATATATCAGGAAGTGAAAGTTACACAAAGAACACATTTCAGAAAATGAAATGAAAGTTACAAAATAGAACATAGAACACATATCAGAAGGTGAAAGTTACACAATAGAACATAGATCACATTTCAGAAGGTGAAAGTTACACAATAGAACATAGAATACATTTCAGAAGGTGAAAGTTACACATTAGAACAGAACACATATCAGAAAGTGAAAGTTAAACAATAGAACATAAAATACATATCAGAAAGTGAAAGTTACACAATAGAACATAGAACACATATCAGAAAGTGAAAGTTACACAATAGAACATAGAACACATATCAGAAAGTGAAAGTTAAATAATAGAACATAGAACACATATCAGAAGGTGAAAGTCACACAATAGAAAACATATCAGAAAGTGAAAGCTAGACATTTTTCCATTTCATTTGAAAAAAAAAAAGAAAAAAAAAACTCATTTAGCAAGTGAAGACAGCAACACATTTCAGAAAAAGTTCTGAAAGGGCCATGTCTACCATTGTGCAGAATCCCCTCTTCTTTTTACAGTATAAGGGTGCATGCACACTGAGTAACGCCGGGCGTGTATGAGAGCCGTACACGCCGGCATTACGGCAGACTGCCGAACACTTCCCATTCACTTCAATGGGAGCGCTCGTAACAGCGGCGTTTACGAGCGCTCCCATTGAAGTGAATGGGAAGTGTTCGGCAGCCCTGCTGTAACGCCGGCGTGTACGGCTCTCATACACGCCCGGCGTTACGTAGTGTGCATGCACCCTAACAGTTTGAAAACATCTGAGAAGTGAGACCAATTGCTAGAATTTTGGGAGAGTGATATTGTCTCATTCTTATCAGATGGAGGATTTTAGCTGTCAACAATCCTGGATCTTCTTTGCTGGATTTTTCATTTTATAATGAGCCAAATGTTTTGTGTTGTGAAAGCTCTGGACTGCAGGCCGGCTAGTTCAGCACCCTGGGCTGTTCTCTTGTGAAGACATGCTGTTGTAATGGATGCAGTACGTGGTTTAGTATTGTCTTGATGAAATATGCAAGGCCTTCCTTGAAAGAGATGTTGTCTGGATGGGAGCATATGTTGTTCTAAAACCTCCATATACTATTTAGCATTGATAGTGCGTTTCCAGATGGGTAGGCTGCCCATACTATAGGCACCAATGTAGCCTTTTTTTGTAGCCACAATTTTCAAATTTTGATCCATTGGGCCACAGAACAGTTTTCTAATTTGTCTTAGTCTGCTTTAAATTAACTTTAGCCCAGGGTAGATGAGGGTGTTCCTGGATTTATATATGGCTTCTTTGCCTGGTACAGCTTTGATGTGCATTTGTGGATTACACAACAAACTGTTTTGTGGAAGTATTCCTGAGCCCATTCAGTGATTTGCATTGTCAATACATACCTGTTTTTAGTGCAGTCCCATCTGAGGGCCCATAGATCACTAGTATACCTTGACCCTCGTGCAATTGGATTCCTACAGACGTTGAATCTTTTGATGATATTAAGTAATATAGATGGTGAGTTACTCAAAATCTTTGCAATTTTACATTGAGGAGCATTTTTCAAGAAAAATATGCAAATCTGTTTTCCAGGATGTAATTAGGAAAACAGTGCCTCTGTTTGCTGCCCTCTAGGGACATCATGTTAAGGGGGCTTGTAAGTCTCCATATGCCTGTAACGGCGCCCACTCTCTAAGGAGTGTTATTATGCCCTGATTCTGGTCTATAGTCTCTCACTCTGCCAAACTAGTATCCCTACGCTGTGCTGAAGAGAACCAATAGATTGGAACAGTGCTGTCCACAGCTGGGAATCTATTCCTTTTGGAATGGAAATATTAGTTTGGCAATAATCCCTGCATTATGTTATTAGTAGAGATGAGCGAACAGTAAAATGTTCGATATTCGTTTCGAGCAGCCCCTCAATATTCGACTGCTCGAATCGAATATCGAACCCTATTATAGTCTATGGGGGGAATATGCTCGTTTCAGGGGTAGGCAACATTCGATCAAATTATACTTACCAAGTCCACGAGTGAGGGTCGGGCTGGATCCTCCGATGCCTGGCAGAGTGAATTCAGAGCTGGAAGACGCCGCGGGGACGCTGCACGGAGAAGACTTCTAAAGGTAGGAGAAGAACCAGCATTGATTGGCCGACTGTATAGCATTCGGCCAATCAATGGTGGTTCTGCATCAAACTTTTACATTCGAATAGCGAGTGGTACTCGATCAAGTATGGGTATTTTGAATACCATAGTATTCGATCGAATACCTACTCGATCGAGTACTACTCTAGTTATTAGGGTTTTTGAAAAAAGTCATGCATGATGTTAAGGGGGCTGTCCCTGGAGGAACAGAGGCACTGTTTTCCTAATTAAATCCTGGAAAACAGATTTGCATATTTTTCCCATAATCCCCAGTGGAGTGAAAATGGCTTGTGAGTCTCCATATGCCTGTAAAGGTGCCCACTCTCTAAGGAGTGTTATTATCCCCTGATCCTGAGCATTTTCCAGAAATTTTTCCACCATTTTTACATGCAGTTTTTCACAGATTAGTAACTCCGTGTGAACCCTCCCTAAGACTGGTCCATAGACTTTGTTCATCATTCTGAAAATAGCCGTGTGACCTCTGCTAGAAAAAACGTCTGTCGCATGTTTTTCGCCATTGTGTGCATGAGACCTAAGTGTTACACTGAATACGATGTGTTTTCTTTTTTAATATTCTGTGCTTTGCCAATTTCGCTTTTTTTTATTATCACGCAAATAACAATGAATAATTAGCCTGCAGAGTGATACAATACGTAGTAATAATAATTGGCTCCATTTACCGTTCAGCACAATTCTCACTTGTCTTCCGCAACAGCTTTGGGTCTTGTGGTGCGTTCTCCATTAGCGGCACCGCGTACGCTACTAGGTTGGCACAATGGAGCTGAGCATTAACACCAGTAATAACCGCTTCCTTAAATCTGTTGCATAAACAGATCCAGGTTACAAATGCGTCTGTGCTATCAGGTCTCATTAAAATGAATAAATCTAATTAGCACAAGTTGACTAAATGTACACAGATTTGCATAATGTGCTAATCAATCCCAGCACTCAATAGAATCTCTTTATTGATTTCCGACAGTTCATTCTGAAGTAGGAAATCAAACCTAAACAAGGCTATTAATTTGCACATTAAGAAACGCTATGTTTAGAGCTTCCATAGTTACACCAGATTATGTTAATATTAATAGAACATATGTTTCTGCTTAATATTAAATCTGCTACAAAGGGAAATCCTCAATCTAATTTAGCGAGAAATTAATTAAAGCTAATAAAAGCTACAAAGTTCTTACGACTGCGATGAAGTATGATCAGATAGATGTGGACATGCGAGGAGTCTCCATCGAGGTACAGAGATCTAATATTAAGGATTTGGAGGCCTTGTACTAGGAAAGTATTATTAGGACAGCTTATGTCACATTGTATTTAGCAAGAAATACGGTATACCGAGACACTAGGGAACAGTGAAGCGGTTTATTAGGAAATTTCCAAAATTTTCAGGTTTCCCCTAAATTTTTTGGAGCTTGTTAGCCACTACAGACCTTATAGGACAATAAGGAGATGTCCAGGGATAGTGAACATAACAAAAAAACTCACCTCTCCTGTGCTCCATGGTAGAGTTCCATGCAAGTCCTCATCATCTACGGGTCTCTTCCTGCCTCATTGACGTCATCGACCCCAGGGGACTTCTGATGATGTTGTTGCATACCGTGTGAATGCTGAGGCCTAACCACAAGCCTAAACAGTTTCCTGGGCCACTGGCATCATCCAGAAGGCAGGAAGAGAAGACAGGGATCCGCGGGGATTAGATCAGACAGGGATCCGATTAATGATAAGATCAGGCATCAATCAGATGCCACAAAGAAACCCAGGAGAGGGGAGTATAACTCTTTGTTACTAGAGATGAGCGAACACTAAAATGTCCGAGGTTCAAAATCCGATTCGAACAGCCGCTCACTGTTCAACTGTTCAAACGGATTTCGAACCCCATTATAGTCTATGGGGGAAAAGCTCATTTCAGAGGTAGTCAAAATTCAATAAAATTATACTTACCAAGTAAGTACTTCGGGCTGGATTCTCCTTGAAGTCTTCTCCCTGCACAGCGCCCCCGTGGCGTCTTCCAGCTGGAATTCACTCTGCCTAGGCATCGGGGCCTAGGCAGAGCCGATTGCGCAAGCACGGTCGGTGCTGCCTGGCCCAACGCCTGAGCAGAGCCGACTGTGCATGCGTGGGCATGCCCGCGCATGCGCAGTCGGCTCTGCCTAGGCCGGATGCCTAGGCAGAGTGAATTCCAGCCAGAAGACGCTGCGGGGACGCTGCACGGAGAAGACTTCTAAAGGTAAGAGAAGAACCAGCGTTGATTGGCAGAATGTATAGCATTCTGCCAATCAACGCTGGTTCTGCATCGAACCTTAAACTTCGAACAGCTAGTAGTGTTCGATCGAGTACGAGTATTTTGAATACCATAGTATTCGATCGAACACCTACTAGATCGAACACTACTCGCTCATCTCTATTTGTTACGTTTACTCACCTTCCTTGGGCCTCCACTTATTTACTCTTGGGTCTGAAGGAACCTCAGAATATTATGTTAGCCGTTCCTGTTCAGAATGAGAAACAAAACTAGCAGGTGAATTCTGCTAATATTATGAAGAGACTGCACAGTATTATAATAGCAGTTTCAGATCGAATTGAAGCAAAACTGCCAGGTGAACCCCATGAACGTTCGTGAGATAAATCTTAGGGCTCATTCACACTACGTATACGGCAGCTTATTCTGAACGTAAAACACGTTTCTATGGGAGCGGGGATACGAGCGCTCCCCATAGAAATGACTGGGCTGCTTCTTTCACTACGAGAAGTCCCATTGAAGTGAATGGAAAGCGCTGCTTGTACGGCTCGGCATGAGCAGAGCTAGCTGTACACGCCGGCCCTTCCCATTCACTTCAATGGGAGCACTTGTAGTGAAAGAAGCAGCCCATTCATTTCTATGGGGAGCGCTCGTATGCCGGCCCCCATAGAAATGAATGGAACTACTTTATACGCCGCTTATTCTGAACGTGTTTTACGTTCAGAATAAGCTGCCATATACGTAGTGTGAATGAGCCCTTACAAGGTAAACCCAACAGTACTGAACACCAAGGACTGTGGAGGGAGAAAAATGGAAACTACTGGAAACCAGGCACTAGTTTACAGCTCCTGTCTAGGGCACTAAACTATGTAATTACATGGAAAACCTGGAATGAATGAACCGATAAACTTAAAGGGGTTGTCTTATTATGGACACCTATTCACAGGCTAGGAGATAACTGTCAGGTGACTGGAGTCCCAATAGCCTAATCCTCCAATGACCAAAAGTCCTTGTAAGACTTGATTATTGAAGTGTCAGTATGCTTGTGTGATCTATGCTCCATTCATGGCTATGGGATTCCAGGCGCTGCTGAAGATTACAGTACCAGCAGCCCTATAGAAGTGAATAGAGTGCTGGTCATGTAAGTGCACTGGTACTCCATTCACAAGCAGACCTTAAGGGGATTTTGGTCCCTTGCCCTCCTGATAAAAGGGGACCCAGTGAACAGATCCCCAGCAATTGGACACTTAACCCCTTAAACTAGTGATACACATATCTGAACATGTCCAGCCAAGAGGACAGGTAAGGACACACGATCTTTGAAGACATTCATACAAGCAAAAAACCAATAGCAAAGTACAGTGTTGGCCAAAAGTATTGGCACCCCTGCAATTCTGTCAGATAATACTCATTTTCTTCCAGAAAATGATTGCAATCACAAATTCTTTGGTATTATTATCTTCATTTAATTTGTCTTCAATGGAAAACCACGAAAAGAATTGTCAAAATACCAAATTGGATATAATTCCACACCAAACATAAAAAAGGGAGTGGACAAAAGTATTGGCACTGTTTGAAAAATCATGTGATTCTTCTCTAATTTGTGTAATTAACAGCACCTGTTACTTACCTGAGGCACCTAACAGGTGGTGGCAATAACTAAATCACACTTGCAGCCAGTTGAAATGGATTAAAGTTGACTCAACCTCTGTCCTGTGTCCTTGTGTGTACCACATTGAGCATGGAGAAAAGAAAGAAGACCAAAGAACTGTCTGAGGACTTGAGAAGCAAAATTGTGAGGAAGCATGAGCAATCTCAAGGCTACAAGTCCACAAGACCTGAATGTTCCTGTGTCTACCGTGCGCAGCGTCATCAAGAAGTGTAAAGCCCATGGCACTGTGGCTAACCTCCCTAGATGTGGACGGAAAAGAAAAATTGATGAGAGATTTCAACACAAGATTGTGCGGATTGTGGATAAAGAACCTCGACTAACATCCAAACAAGTTCAAGCTGCCCTGCAGTCCGAGGGTACAACAGTGTCACCCCGTACTATCCGTCAGCGTCTGAATGAGAAGGGACTGTATGGTAGGAGACCCAGGAAGACCCCACTTCTTACCCAGAGACATAAAAAAGCCAGGCTGGAGTTTGCCAAAACTTACCTGAGAAAGCCAAAAACGTTTTGGAAGAATGTTCTCTGGTCAGATGAGACAAAAGTAGGAAAAGGCATCAACATAGAGTTTACAGGAAAAAAAAAAGAGGCCTTCAAAAAAAAGAACACGGTCCCTACAGTCAGACATGGCGGAGGTCCCTGATGTTCTCTGGTCAGATGAGACAAAAGTAGGAAAAGGCATCAACATAGAGTTTATATCCAAATTGGCATTTTGACGTTTTGTGGTTTTCCATTGAAGACAAATTAAATGAAGATAATAATACTAAAGAGTTTGTGCTTGGAATCATTTTCTGGAAGAAACTGAGTATTATCTGACAGAATTGCAGGCGTGCCAATACTTTTGGCCAACAATGTATGGTCTCTAGTAAGATCCCCTGCAGATTGTTAGGTAAGAATTGTACTATGAAATCTGGAGCAGAGAAAAGAAATAATACTCACTGGACCTCTCCGATTTATCTCACTTTCCCAATATATTGTGTACTATTGCATCCTCACAATTCAATCCCCGCTGTAAGTCGTATTCTCAGCTTTGCTGTACATTGCTTTGCCCAGTCTCTTCTCCTTTACTTACAGACAATAAAGCAGCTTGTATAAGTAGAATGAACAGAAGATCACTCCCAAAGAATAGCAATAAGCAATGACTGAGCATGTGCGTCCACCAGCTCAGTAGATGGACATGTACATGAATACACACATTGAGCACCAGATGGCGCCACACTATAGTGAGAGTAAATGACATAACTCTTAAATCTCTTCTTAATACATGTAAATTCTCTTCATTCCCACAAACAAAGTATTAGAACAAGATTCTGGGCACATAATATACTAAATATACCATACATTCAATACTATACAGTATAAGTGCAGGTGCGCTAGTGGTAACAAGTCAGCAGGCAATAAAAAAAAACCCAAACCACGGTGATAGTTCTTAGAAATAAAGTGCCAAAAATATCTTTTTTATTTCCTCACCCACTGAGGGTAATTGTTCGTCTTGCTGAGAATACCACCATTAGTGACATTTTACCCTGGTTCCCGCCTGGTTGCCTAAGAAGTTCACAGTAAATAATAGAAATAAGTAAGTGTATATGCCTCACCTTTATGCAATCCCTCCGTAAAGATGATTCATGTTTTTTAATCTTCCCATGCGAATATTGGATTTTTCGGACAAGATAGAGGTTTATATTTTTAAAGGGAATTTCTAATTAATTTCCTCCTGCCTTTCATACAAATATACGTTCTGGACGTAACATTGAAATTCAGATCTTGAGATTGAACCTGCTACAAATAGGAATTAGCTTTCTACTCTTTTCCCTATATTATGTACTGTGTACTATCATCTGATGAGAAGATGTCATAAAAGAGTCTGACAATATGATATTGGTGCATGATGAAATTAAAGGGGTTGTCCAGTTTCAGATTAATATTAAGAGATTAATATTATTGTTTGTATATTGAAAAGTACAAATTTCCAGATAACTTTCTGTATCAATTCCTCCCGGTTTTCTAGATCTCTGATTGCTGTCATTCATTCTGCTCACTCCTAGTGGATACAAATCAATCCATGGTCATGTGATATACAGTCCGTGGTCATGTGATATACAGTCCGTGGTCATGTGATATACAGTCCGTGGTCATGTGATATACAGTACATGGTCTTGTGATATACAGTCCGTGGTCATGTGATTGACACGTACATCTGCCTGGTAATGAGCAGTGCACCTGTGTGTCCAACACATGACCATGGACTGTACATCACATGACCATGGACTGTATATCACATGACCATGGACAGTATATCACATGACCATGGACTGTATATCACATGACCATGGACTGTATATCACATGACCATGGACTGTATATCACATGACCATGGACAGTATATCACATGACCATGGACTGTATATCACATGACCATGGACAGTATATCACATGACCATGGACATTAGCGTAACTACCAGGGTAGCAGCCGCTACCCCTGTAGGTTTTTTTTTCCTTAATAGGCCATTACCGGCTGGAGTTACTACAGCCGGTAATGGGCCCCAGGGCCGGCATTAGGGGGGGAGAAAACTGGGCAATTGCCCAGGGGCCCCACACCCTCAGGGGCCCCATAGTTTCCCTACCATAAGGAGAAGATCGGCAGCAGAGAAATCATCTACAGATGTAGGGGCTGCCGATCGCTTCTTGTAAAAGTTTCCCCGCACACAGCAGCTTCCTGTGCCGCCCCTCCCCCTCTGCATCGGAGTGTGAGGGGAGACGTCCTGTGCGATGTCGCTGCTTTCTCCACTGCAGACAGCACTGCACAGCAGTTCCCTCCCATGTCCTGTGCATCCAGCAATTCACTCATATGTAAGTATATTCTTGGGTAAAATTTGTATAGATGTTTATATTTGTTAACATTATGTGTCTTATATACTGTGGGAGTCCTGTATGTGTGTAGATAGGCGTGTGTATATGTTGTATATGAATGTATGTGTGTGAATAGATGGGTATATGTGTAGGTATATACAGCATATCAATGTCTATCTATCTATCTATCTATCTATCTATCTATCTATCTATCTATCTATCTCCTATCTATCTATCTATCTATCTATCTATCTATCTATCTGTATTTGCATGTCTACCATTGTACATACTAGAATTGTATTTTATAATGTGATGCTTAGGCCCGGTTCACATCTGCGCTCAGGTTTCCGTTCGGAGAGTCTGCTTGGGGACCCCACAAATGGAAACCTATACACATTAAAAAGCGGTTACCTTCAGGAGACCCACGCCCCGTGGGTGTGTGGGCCCCCCACACAAACACTATTATTATACTCGGGGTCTTTTCAGTCCCTCGGGTATAATGATCGGAGGCTTCGGGAGAAGTAAGCGAACATAACAAACACTGTTACTTACCTCTCCACGCTCCGTACAGGCATCAGGCCTAGTTGTCTGACGACCCTGACCCATGTCATGTGATATTCGTACGTCATTAAAGATGGCCGACACCACCGAAGACTGCAGTGGAGCCGGAGATAGGTAAGTAACAGTGGTTTTTTTTATGTTTGTATCCTCCTCTGAGTCTCCGATTATTATAGTCTGGGATCTGAAAAGACCCCAGAGTTTAATAATTGTTCATGGTTGTTCATTATGGGACATAATACTGTGTGTAGGGGCCACTATGGGGCATAATACTGTGTGCAGGGGCCACTATGGGGCATAATACTGTGTGCAGGGGCCACTATGGGGGATAATACTGTGTGCAGGGGCCACTATGGGGGATAATACTGTGTGCAGTGGCCACTATGGGGGATAATACTGTGTGCAGGGGCCACTATGGGACATAATACTGTGTGCAGGGGCCACTATGGGGCATAATACTGTGTGCAGGGGTCACTATGGGGGATAATACTGTGTGCAGGGGCCACTATGGGGGATAATACTGTGTGCAGGGGCCACTATGGGGGATAATACTGTGTGCAGGGGTCACTATGGGACATAATACTGTGTGCAGGGGCCACTATGGGGCATAATACTGTGTGCAGGGGCCACTATGGGGCATAATACTGTGTGCAGGGGCCACTATGGGGGATAATACTGTGTGCAGGGGCCACTTTGGGGCACAATAAAGTGCGCAGGAATGCGTAGGAGGGGGTTGGTCGAGGTCTTCAGCGTCGGTGTCGGTCGGGGAGGGGGGGGGCATGTCAAAAGTTCGCCATGGGGTCCCGCCATTCCTAGTTACGCCACTGAGAAGGGCTGTAGAATATTGGCATTCTGTATGCTGGTCTTGCTCATATTCCTGGCTAGTGCAAGGTGCACCTGAATTATTAAAAGACTCTAGCCTCTTAATAATTCAGACGCACTCCTGCACACCAGAGTTGAAGTCTACACCAGTCAGGAACTGGCATACATTTCATGTGTGCAGGGGCCACTATGGGGGATAATACTGTGTGCAGGGGCCACTAAAGGACATACTACTGTGTGCAGGGGCCACTATGGGGGATAATACTGTGAGCAGGGGACACTATGGGGGATAATACTGTGTGCAGGCGCCACTATGGGGGATAATATTGTGTGCAGGGGCCACTATGGGGGATAATACTGTGTGCAGGGATCACTATTGGGGATAATACTGTGTGTGCAGGGGACACTATTGGGGATAATACTGTGTGCAGGGCCACTAAGGGACATAATACTGTGTGAAGGACCACTGAGGGACATAATACTGTGTGCAGGGGCCAGTAAGGGACATAATACTGTAGCAGGGGACACTATGGGGGATAATACTGTGTGCAGGGCCACTAAGGGACATAATACTGTGTGCAGGGGCCACTATGGGGCATAATAGAGCCTCTTAATAATTCAGACGCACTCCTGCACACCAGAATTGAAGCCTACACCAGTCAGGAACCGGCATACATTTCAGGTAGAACTCACTCCAGATTTCTTGCTTGAGTTATAGTAACTTTCTTGGACCATGGTGTACCTGCCTTGGTCTCAGAACTGCTTTGACCACTTTAATTCTAAGTGGTGATCAGGCTACAGAAGGAGCAATATGGTGCAAGAAAGGGCCTTGGACCAAAGTCATGTCATATATACTCTATGACAGAAAACTGGCGTTGATAAATTAGTAAACTCGATCATTGTGTGCAGCTTTGAGCATCTGTGTTTAAAGAGGACCTTCATGTGCTCAGGCACAGGCAGTTTTATATACGAAATAGAACGAAAAAAAGGCATAAAAAGGACAGAATAAAAACGGACAATAACGGACACTAACTGATGATAATATATCCGTTTTTTTACTAACAGAAACAGCCCTCAGCCCCCAAGTCACTCTTTGTCCTTCCTTCTCTGCTGTGTTTACAGGCACTTTTTTCCGTGGTCAGAACTGCTCTGTCTGTGATTGATTAAATCTGACTAAACTCTGTTCTAATTCTCCTACTCCTAGCTATGTTGTAAGCTTTGCAGCACTCAATGCTCTGTGTCACGCATTGATGAATAACACATCCATCCTCTATTTCTACCATTACTGATATGTCTTTAACCAGCCCAAACAACCTTATATAGTGTCAATGATATCAATACTAGAAGGTGCCCACCTACTACTGACTATACATGATAGTTTATCTAAGAGGAATCGCCATATATTCAGTTTTGCTAAAAACCAAACAATTTGGGATATTTGGGTCACACCTGATTCATGACAAATTGGTTATCTCATCTCTAATCACTCACATATTACACAGTGCAGACTAACATCATTGTGCAGATATCCTACTAATATTATAAATATGATAGTTTGGATTTTCGGATGTTTGTTCCTCAATCATGCAAAAACAGCTGAACGGATTTGGATGAAATTTGGCACATAGTTTGTAACCTGGATTAACACATAAGCTTTTTATCCTGGTAAATGACATGGCTTCATGACTGTTATGAATTTATGTTAATATACTATATTAAACTGCTCTTGCTGGCATGACAATTCAGCTAATTGCAGTTTGCTGATAAAGCCAAGTCTGTTATCTCTCTATGTAAACACACAGATAACCCTGAGTCCATTCTGTACAATCATCTGCATATTATCTGATCTGCATAAGTGTTCTGTGTCCCGTTCACTCAGATGGAGGAGGGGGGGGGGAGAAATACAGGTTTCTAAAAGTAGCCACTTATTTAAGCGGATTAGGTTTCCATTCGGGTAGGGGGGTCCCCAAGTGTACTCCCCCAAACAGAAACCCAAACGCAGGTGTGAATCTAATGTACACGTGTCCAGAGGCTGTTTTTGTTTAGTTTCATAGAAGGTCGTCAACCAAAGGTAAAATCCAGAAGGAAGAACCCCAATATATTACAGAAATTTCTGTATACAAGTTATATATAGTGGTGGGACATCACATTTTTGACTGGACTTGAATTGACTTGCAAATAAGATCTCTCTCTCTCTCTCTCTCTCTCTCTCTCTCTCTCTCTCTCTCTCTATCTCCTATCTATCTCCTATCTATATCTATCTATCTCCTATCTATCTCCTATCTATATCTATCTATCTCCTATCTATCTATCTACCTATCTATCTGTCTATCTATCTATCTATCTAGCTCCTATCTATCTATCTATCTATCTATCTATCTATCTATCATCTATCTATCTATCTATCTATCTATCTATCTCCTATCTATCTATCTATCTATCTATCTATCTATCTATCATCTATCTATCTATCTATCTATCTCCTATCTATCTATCTATCTATCTATCTATCACCTATCTATCTATCTATCTATCTATCTATCTATCTATTATCTATCTATCTATCTATCTATCTATCTATCTATCTATCTATTATCTATCTATCTATCTATCATCTATCTATCTATCTATCTATCTATCTCCTATCAATCTATCTATCTATCTATCTATCTATCTATCTATCTATCATCTATCTATCTATCTATCTATCTATCTACCTATCTATCTATCTATCTATCTATCTATCTATCTCCTATCTATCTATCTATCTATCTATCTATCTATCTATCAATCGTTGTAATTCAGTAGTCTGTTTTTCATCAAATCCCCAACAATAATAATAAACTGTACAAATACTGTATATATATGTATGTATATTGTATTTGTTTTATATATTTTGTGTACTGTATGTAAACCGTCAAATGTACAGCACTAAGGAACTAATGGTGCTCTAGAAATATATATAATAATAATAATAATAATAATAATAATAATAATAATAATAATTCATTTATTTATTCCATGGTGCTTACATTATTTTTACATACAATACACAAAATATATGATATATATATCTCACTAACATGCTACACAGTGCAGGCTAACATAATTGTACAGATATTTGCTCACGTACTGTTTATATAGAAACCATCCATCTTCAATTTTTGTTCTTATTTTATAAAAACCATTCCGTATAAAACACATTTATACATAGGAAGAAATTGAATGGCACTAAAGAGAGAAAAAAAACCCCTGCTTTTAATCTTGTGGAAGTAAAATGATGGGGGATGAAGAAGTGGAAAAAAATGGTGAGATATCGTTAAGAATTCTGCTCAGGTTCCAGTGGTGTCTGCAGGAGGAATGCCTAATGGGTAGATTTCCACTCTCTCAGCAGGAGAACGCTTTGCATGAACCAGCTCCCAGGAGAGATTGTTGTGTGCTCACTCCATGCAACAAACTTGAAAAAGCAGACTCACTAAAAAATATCTGGGTTGTGGCAATTTCTACAAATATAAAAATTCTTTGCTTCAAATTTTAAAATTATTTTACAAACTCTGAAATACTAATGCATACAAAAATACATATTTGTACTTACCCAGGGCCAGGGTTTGCTCACGGCTGAGATTGTTTGGTCCAATTAATTTGCTAACAGAACCCGAATGAATCGTCTCCTGGTATTGTTACAGCCGGTGTATAGAAATGTCTGTACTGTATTGGGGGTCTGTTCTCCCTTCTGGATTTTACCTTTGGTTGATCCATGCCCTTCTATAAAACTGAACAAAAGAGGAAACCTCTCTGGCAAACACGTGTTAGGCTTTATTCCAAGTTTACATCCTTGTGATGGAGGCAGAGGCTGAAAAGAGGAGACACTGGGCAACGACAGGGGTGAAGCTAGCTTCTCTGCTGCCTGAGGCGAACTATAGAAAGACGCCCCCCACCTAAATAAAAAGATACCTACTGGGTTATCTTTGGTTTGGGGATGAGACCCCCTTATTAGAATGTACCCCCCATTGGTAGATCCAAAAATCCCTAACATAACCTTTTTTCTGGCCCTTCACATGGTATATTACTCTCTTTGTTTTGCCCCCACTTGGTATATGACCCCCTTTGTTTTACCCCCACTTGGTATATGACCCCCTTTTTTGCCCCCCACATGGTATATGACCCCCTTGTTTTACCCCCACTTGGTATATGACCCCTTTTTTGCCCCCCACATGGTATATGACCTCATTTTTTGCCCCCCACATGGTATATGATCTCCTTTTTTGCCCCCCACAGTATAGGACCCCTTTCTTATGTAACCACACACAGTATATGACCCCTCCTATCCAGGCCGCCATTCACTGCTTCATCCACAGTGTGCTGTAGCCAATGCTGAAGAACACTCGGGCGCTGTACGTAGCATTCAAGCGTTCTTCATTGTTTTGACGTAACCGAAGTGCTGCCACCTACAGGCAGCAGTGGAGGACAGCAAGAACAGGATCAGTACAAATTATTGACCACTGCATATTGCAACAACACAATAGGTATCAGCTGCTAAAAAAAATACCGCCACCCCAGTTTTTCCATGAGGTGTCGTCTGTGGCCATCAGCTCAGGTCGCCTCATGGAAGATGCGCCCCTGAGCAACAATTCTAGAGGGTATTGAGAGCACTTGTGGTTATTTGTAGGAAAATTTGGTACATCAGGCCCTATCCCTGATGTACTTGAGGATGATTTGCAAATCCATAAAAAAAAAAAAAAGCCCGCATTTCTTCATTGGTTTGTGACAACATCACCAAATACTAGTTCTTATCATCTTTTAATAGGTGCTGCTCATCTGATCCCAGCATAGTTGGAATTTTCTCTGTAGCTCCCACCATGCCTGAGTAACAAGCACTGTTAGTTTTGGTTCCTGATAAGCTCTGTAATATCAGAAGGGCGATGTCAGGCAGGGGGGCTCAGAATCCCACCCCTTGTCTGCTCCTGCCTGACACCGCCCTCCTGACAGTACAGAGATTATATAGTCTTTCTCGTCCCAAAACTAACAACATTGATTGCTCAGGAATGGTGGGGGATGGAAAAAAAATTCCAACTGTGCCAAAATCAGTGGAGAAACAGCTATTACTTTATGCAAAGAGCTGGAGGTGGTGAAAGGTCCACTTTTTAGATCACCACACAGCACTACTGGTGGTTTGGGAGGCATTTTAGACATGGCAGACACTTTTAACACAAAGTGATATACTAACGCTCCTATCTGTTTCTAGAGTTATTTGTTAGCATGCTGACTCCATGAGAATTTGTATTCCTAAGAAATATTGGAGATGAGTTGAATGTGGACATATTACCATATACGTACACTTTAGTTCCAGATCACTGCCCACTGGAAAATTAAAGCGCTATTAAAAATGGTAATTTGTTTCATTACATCTTTCCATGGAAAAAAAGGATGTGCTTCTGAAAATAATGGAGACCAATGCATGAACAGTTGTAACATCATGAATGAGAATCAATGCATTGCTGGTTCCTCACCCAACAACAAAGGTCCTTAAATGAACTGCAAGTGACCTCTTAAATTGTCATTTGGAGCTTGTTTTGGTCAATTAATCTGCTCTTGTAATATGTTCACATGAGTATTGAGCTTTTTTCTATAGAAAATATGACAAATACAGTACTGTGCAAAGGTTTAGGCAAAGTTTAGATTTGGGCAACATACAAGAAAGTAAGAATGCTTTCAGAAATAGAAATATTCTAATTAGCAAAATGATGGAAAGAGAAATCTAAATCCCATGAATATTTGATGTGGTCGCCCTTTGGAGGAGGAGTCCTAGAAGTGATGATCCGGCCCCCGCGGAACCCTGATCTCAACATCATCCAGTCTGTCTGGGATGACATGAAGAGACAGAAGGATTGGAGCAGGCCTACATCTACAGATCTGTGCTTAGTTCTCCAAGACGGCAGGAACAACCTCCCTGCCGAGTTCCTTCAAAAACTGTCTGCAAGAGAAGAATTGATGGAAGGCAAAGGGCAAAGGTCACACCAAATATTGATGGTATTTACTTTTCTCATTTCTTCATTTACTTCATTTAGTAAATCAACAAATATTAAAACTTCTATCTTTGAAAACATTCTAACGTTTTTTTTTTACAGTTCTCTAAAACTTTTGCACAGTACTGTATTTAATAGAGGAATTGCAGCGGAAATTCAAGGCTCTTGCAGTTTGATGTAATACAAATCCACACAAGGATTAGTCACATGCAGCAGGACTAATGACTAATCCATGTCAAGCTAAATCACTGAATTTTCCGTGGAGAATCAGCAAGAATAAGTAGCATGTTCCTTTTTTTTTTCGCAGCCTTTTTCCACGTAACGAGCAACTGCATCTAGAAGGATTATTTTCTAGAGTATGTCATTATGTGATTATAATATATATATATATATATATATATATATATATATATATATATATTTCAAAATGGGGGGGCGGAAAAGAAGAAGAAGGAGGAGGAGGAATGGAAAGAGGGTTACATTAAATATCAAACTATTAAGAATCTATGCTGATATGAAATCTGTTAAGCCTTACGATGGTTAATACCGCCTGGCGCTATCAGTGTTTATATCAGTGTAATATATTTATACCTATGTATTGTTCAGTGAATATCTGGGTTTTAGTGGAGAATCTCGCCTCTCGCCTCTCGTTTAATTTAGATTAACTTGTTTTTATCATCTGTTTTCTGGAGATTAATCCAATCTCGCCATATTGTTTTATACTGATCAATATTCCATTTTCGTAACCAATTTTCTATTTCAATATTCAATTTTCTTTGCTTTTTTTTCAAAAGATTGTATTAAACAGATTTCATTCATTCCTTCTAATATAGTCGCTGGGCAGGTCTCTTTCCAGTGTCTATCACCTACTGTCTTGACTGTTCCTAGAAGGAAATAGGTGCATGCTTTCGGATTCATCAAAGAATACTAGACTTATAGTCATAGATAGAGATGAGTGAACACTAGGGTTGAGCGATCGTGTTTGGAAAAAATCGGATTCCGATCGGCGATCGAGAAAATTTCACGATCGCGATTGGAATTCTGAACACGATCTTTTTAGGTGGGATTGAGATCGGTAGTATTTCCCACAATGCCTTCACACTGAGTATATAGTGTATACTCAGTGTGAAGGCTCCGCTGCAGTTCCATAGGAATGAATGGAAGCAGCGGGCACACAGCCTTAACCCCCTGCGCACCGGCTGCCTCCATTCATTGGAATGGGAGGCTAAACTAACATCTCTAGCAGCTACTTACCTCTAGAGATGACTGCTCCAATGCCCTCCTTCTTGTTCGCCTCACTGCCCCGCCTCCCAGGTTAATGTTTAAAGCACTAGGTAGGCGGGGCTTGTGGCTTAGGAGAGTGTGGGCGGGTACAGGGCGGGGAGATGTGACGTCTCCCCTCCCAGTACCCGCCCACACTCTCCTAACCTGGCAGGGAGGGGGCAGGGAGCAGCGTGGAGCGGCAGCGAAGCAAAGAAGAAGGAAGGACCTGGCTACTTAGTGATTCACTACACAGCGTGGATTCTAACAATTGTTAGATTCCATGCTGTATAGTGAATAGGATTGCTTTTAAAATCCGATCTCCGATTAATTAAAAAATCCCATTGACTTGCATTGGGATTGGAATTGGGATCGAGATCGGGTTCGAATGAAAAATGATTGGAAATCGGATTTTAAAATCGATCCTGAAAAGTCAAGATCGGCTCAACCCCAGTGAACACTATTCAAAACGGCCGTTTCGAATAGCACGGACCCATAGGAATGAATGGACGCAGCTGGCACGCAGGGGGTTAAGCGGCCGCTGGCAAAGTCTGCGTGCCGGCCGCTTCCATTCATTCCTATGGGTGCGTGCTATTCGAAACGGCCGTTTCGAATAGCGTTCTCTCATCTCTAGTCGTAGAGTTACAGTTCTTCTTTATTAGTTAGTTTACGTATTACTTCTTTTAGGGTATGTTCACACAGCAGAAAATGGATTCCGCGAGCGAACGTACTGCGTGGCTAGCTGCGATGGGATGCTGATGCAGTGCACCGGCCTCCCAGGGACCTTATAGAACAGTATTGCACTATAAGCACAGTCTGATAGACGGGGTCCTTGAGAATAATCTATTTCTTCTTCCCGATCGCTGCCTCCTTTGCTGGGATATTTCTTTATATGCTAATGAGTTGTTTGGTGCAACGAAGGCTCCACCATTGCTCTTATCACACCTAAGAGCTATGCTTTCCAGTGCCCAGTCCCTAAACACAGAAGATGTATCAAGGCCAATTCCTCCAGACCTGTATTGAGTATTTCATTCTAAAACCTTTGTGTTGACCTATGAAGTTGATCATATTCTTCTTCAATATAGAGAAAAGAGAAGATATTTCTATTGGCAGTACAGGATCAGTAAAATTGCCATTTTTATTATGTCACACCTACCAAACCATGAGGTCTGTTATTCACATGCATTGGAAGAGAATTTCATGTGGATTTCATTGTTAGGCTCCGTTCCCACGGAGTAACGCGCGCTCATTTAGACACGTAAACACGTGTCAGAACGAGGAGCTTCAAAACAGGTCCCATTGATATCAATGGGTGTTGGCTTCCGCGTGCTACACATTGAAATCAATGGGTTATAAAGCCTCCCATTGATTTCAATGTGTGGCGTGCGTAAGCCGGCACCCATTGAAATCAATGGGATCTGTTTTGAAGCGCCTTGTTCTGACATGTGTTTACGTGTATAAATGAGCGGCGCGTTACTCCGTGGGTAGGGAGCTTTATTCTACACCAAATCGTGAGGCAGAAATCTCTGCAACACTAGCATTCCAGTCTCCGTAGGAGACTTAATCCAAGATGTGGCTGATAATTTCATTATAAAACAAGTGGAAACCAGATGGAAACCCGCCAGTCCCTATTACAGTCAATGGGGTTTGTGGTTTTCCATGGGTAACCGCTTTTTAAGTGGACAGGTTCTCCATCTTTCAGGTCCTCATGTGTACCCGAACGATGGCGTGAACTTAGTGCAAGTCAGTTCCATTTATCTGAATGGAGTTCTTGGGTTTCTGATGAACACTTGCAGAATTTTTTGCAACAAATCTGGTCTAGGTGAGTTTATTCTAAGTGTGGATTCATGTGATGTTTTGCTGTGTTCTTCACATTTCTGTTGGCATCTTCACTGAGCTTTCTTAAGGTCAAAATCTGTGTTTTGGGGGGTCACTGGCAGTTTTATCTCACAACGCAGCATGCTCTGGGTCTGGACTTTTTTCTATCACATTTCTCTACAGGGATTTAGAAAGATGTTCCAAATGTTACAAAAAACATAAAAAGATAGGATATTGTACAGTATAAAGGTATCATAGTTCCCAGTGGTGGGACCAGAATCTGTGTCCAGTATGGAGGTGTCATGACCTCATCCTGCCTAGTTAGGAGGGGGGCGCATGCCACTACATCCAGGGGGAGAATGAACAATGATGTGGCCTTGCATGTGTTTGTCTCTCCATTCTCTTACTTTCAGCTATTTCGATGACTCCCATAGATTGAATTGCACAGAGATTGCAGTTATTAGACTGTAGAGATCTGCCGCTCACTCTCCGGAGACAGAGCTGCTCATACAGATGTTACAAGCACCAAATATTACACGTGAATGTAGTTCTTTTTGTTCTGTTTTATGTCTAGAAGTCCTTAGAAGACAAATTGCAAGCATTCTGTTCTACAATATTTTCTAAACTAACTGAAATACATGCAAGAGTATTCTATTTAGGTTTTTTTTAACCCTTTGAAGTCAGTGACAGAGATGTATTAATAGTGCTTTAGCAGGGGACAGAGAAGACGAAAATACAGACATAGTACAGTGTATACTTTCATTAACCACTTACCAAACACCCATTCACTTTATACATCCACACCGTAGGGGCTTAACTCTGCAAGGATGTATCTGTAGGACTGTGCAGAGATAGCAGCTATATAAGATCATGCAGCTGCAGGAATTGGAAATCTATTGTCAGTGACAGCTGGATTCATCAGAAAAAAGGCAGGGATGGCTTATTACTGTCCCTGCCTTCCCGATGCTGAATACACACCACTGTATATACAGCCATGGAAGCTTACATGATATGGCTCCCTCCCAGTATGGGGTTTATTTGATTTGGCAGGTGATGGAAATTGCATGAGCTGCTGGGTCTAAAAAGGCTGCATTGTTCCTGTAACTGGGGCTAATGTGTCATTATAAATAATCTTAAAACACTCCCTAAAGGTACATTATGAAAAGACGGGGAGCACAATGTGTAAAAAGAAAATAAGAATGAAAAATTAAGACAAAAATAAAATAATAGTAATAATATTAAAAAAAGAACGACCATAACATCTGGGCTTCCTATATACAGGTCATCAGCCCACACAGGTTTGCTGGCTAAAGTGACTCTGTCCTGTGACCTTGTCCTCGCTAGTTTCCTACTTCTATTACTATTGTATCACTAACCTTCTGTTACTATTATATCACTAACCTCTGACCTTTGGCTTCCTTGTGACTATTCTTTTGGATTATGATTCTGTACTGCTTTGTCTCTCTGGCTTTGACCATTGGCTTGCTGACTCCTCTTCTGTGTTGTTTGTCTTGTTCTGTGTACACTTATTCAGAGAACGGACCGTCGCCAAGTTGTCCCTGTCATTAGGACAATGTGGCAATTAGGTAGGGACAGGGGCTGGGTTGAGTTTAGGGCTTAGTCTCTGTCTTCCCTTCTTCCATTGTTCCAGCAGCAGCACTAGGGAATTGCACAACCAACAATTCCCTTAGGCTGCCTTCACACGGAGTAACGGTGGGCTTGTAAAAATCCTCATTCACAGCCGTACACGCGAGCGCTGCAGAAGGCTCCCAAACACTTCCCATTCACTTCAATGGGAGCGCTCGTAAAGCCGGCGTGAAGGCAGCCTTACAATGTCACTGCCATGACCAGATTGCAGGCTCTAGCCCTGGCCCCAGCAACACTAAACTATTTGTTGCCTGCATAAAAATTTCTATAATAGAGAGGAGAAACTAAATATTTATCTGGATATTAGAAAAAAATGCAAAAATAAATCGCAATGTAGCACCAAACAATAGTTTGAATAAGCCTGTATAGCCTTCAAAACTGCATAAACAAAAAAAAACAAAGAAAACATGGCTGTCCAGGAAGGATGGAAAATAGCCTGGTCATGAAGTGGTTATGAGAAAGAGGACTGGTCAGCATCTAAAATGAATTTTGTCTTTACTGACACCAATACATTGCTACAGTACTGGTAAAGACCACCTTGGGGTCTCTTCATGTACAGTGTTGGCCAAAAGTATTGGCACCCCTGCAATTCTGTCAGATAATACTCGTTGTCTTCCAGAAAATGATTGCAAGCACAAACTATTTGGTATTAATATCTTCATTTAATTTGTCTTCAATGGAAAACCACATAAAGAATTGTCAATGAAAAAACACAAACGAGAAAGAAAAAAAAGTCGAATCATTCATCATTTTACACAAAACTCCAAAAGGGCCGGACAAAAGTATTGACACCCTCAGCCTAATACTTGGTAGCACAACCTTTAGACAAAATAACTGCGCACCACTGCTTCCGGTAACCAGCAATGAGTTTCTTACAAGGCTCTGCTGGAATCTTAGACCATTCTTCTTTGGCAAACTGCTCCAGGTCCCCCCTGAGATGTGAAGGGGGCCTTCTCCAAACTGCCACCAAGAGATCTCTCCCCCACAGGTGTTCTATGGGATTCAGGGCTGGACTCATTGCTGCCACTTTACAAGTCTCCAGGGCTTTCTCTCACCACCATTTTCTAGTGCTGACCTGAAGTGTGTTTTGGGTCATTGTCCTGCTGGAAGACCCCTGACCTCTGAGGGAGACCCAGCTTTCTCACACTGGGCCCTACATTATGCTGCACAATGTGTTGGTCGTCTTCAGACTTCATAATGCCATGCACACGGTCAAGCAGTCCAGTGCCAGAGGCAGCAAAGCAACCCCAAAACATCAGGGAACCTCCGCCATGTCTGACTGTAGGCACCGTGTACTTTTCCTTGAAGGCCTCTTTTTCCCCCTGTAAACTCTATGTTGATGCCTTTTCCTACTTTTGTTTCATCTGACCAGAGAACATTCTTCCAAAACGTTTTTGGCTTTCTCAGGTAAGTTTTGGCAAACTCCAGCCTGGCTTTTTTCTGTCTCTGGGTAAGAAGTGGGGTCTTCCTGGGTCTCCTACCATACAGTCCCTTTTCATTCAGACGCAGATGGATAGTACGGGGTGACACTGTTGTACCCTCGGACTGCAGGGCGGCTTGAACTTGTTTGGATGTTAGTCAAGGTTCTTTATCCACCATCCACACAATCTTGCGTTGAAATCTCTCCTCAATTTTTCTTTTCCGTCCACATCTAGGGAGGTTAGCCACAGTGCCATGGGCTTTAAATTTTTTGATGACACTGCGCACGGTAGACACAGGAACATTCAGGTCTTTGGAGATGGACTTGTAGCCTTGAGATTGCTCATGCTTCCTCACAATTTTGCTTCTCAAGTCCTCAGACAGTTCTTTGGTCTTCTTTCTTTTCTCCATGTTCAATGTGGTCACACAAGGACACAGGACAGAGGTTGAGTCAACTTTAATCCATTTCAACTGGCTGCAAGTGTGATTTAGTTATTTCCACCACCTGTTAGGTGCCCCAGGTAAGTAACAGGTGCTGTTAATTACACAAATTAGAGAAGCATCACATGATTTTTCAAACAGTGCCAATACTTTTGTCCACCCCCTTTTTATGTTTGGTGTGGAATTATATCCAATTGGGCTTTTTGACAATTCTTTATGTGGTTTTCCATTGAAGACAAATTAAATAAAGATAATAATACCAAAGAATTTGTGATTGTAATCATTTTCTGGAAGAAACTGAGTATTATCTGACAGAATTGCAGGGGTGCCAATACTTTTGGCCAACACTGTATATGTGATAAAGACCCTTGGTGGATAGATACATAGTATACTAGGAATTGATTTCCTATAAAGTGTCTGGTGTAGACAGAACCCTGGATGATATTGCCAGCTCATCGGTCGAAAGACTACCCAGACCATTTGTGATCCAGAAAAACCTATCCAGACCAGAATTTCTGAGACATCACAGCTCATCCACTGATTGGCTGATAGGCTTGTGTGCAGGCAAGAGGTAAACAAAGAGTGGGACCTGAACACAAAACTCTCCGCTGGATTGACGGTGGAACGGACAAGTTAGTATATAGTGTTTATTATCTTAAGCTTCTCTGGGAGTTAAAAAAACTGGAACACCCTATTAATAAGTAATAAGTCTGGAGGACAGGAGCAGTTTAGAAGTAACACTTCACATGTTATAATAACTTACATTTATTATTATGTGGGCTAGGATACAGGAGAGGTTATATGATCTAAATAGCTCCACGTTTCATCTAGGGATCAGAAAACCAAACCCCCTGCTTCTCTTTAAATGGCTCTGGAGGTATACAATATAATGTAACTGCTTGTATCCACCACCTAAAAGAGCTCCCTCTATACTAACATATGCAGTTTATGTTACGCTGGGTCACATCTGCCTTCGGGTTTCTGTTCGGGGGGTCCGCTTGGAGACCCCCCAAATGGAAACCTAATCCACTTAAAAAAGCAGTTACCCTCAGAAACCCACAGATCCCATAGACTATAAAAGGGCAGAAAAATTTGGAGAGAAAAGCATTCTTTAAAGTGGAATGGGGAACGGAAACCCCAGGCGGAGACTGGGGGGCTTACAGAGGTATAAGATAAGTCACCTGAAGAGACTCTCTGGTGATGGTGAGTATACCGGTAGTGCCTTACATTAGCTAGAAAACAAGAGACCAGTTTTAGCTTAAGTTGTGTCAAGTGTTATAGAAATAACAAGTAGATGAGTTCATTTAGAACATTTTGGAGAGTACTCAAGTCAAGAACTACTTATCTTGTTAATTTATTGGAAGCTTCAGTGAAATCTGAGATTACATAATACTTGACCTAAAATAGTTGATCTTGATATTAAATAAACATTACACAAGTATACAATCTTCATCGTCCGTAGCAGGAGGTTCTGGCTGGTCTATGAACAATTGATCACACAATGATTGTCTGTGTACTGATGTGAACATACGTGTTTTGTGGCTGCAGGGACTGTAATCTCTGGCAGAATGAGCATGAATAGGGATTTGGATAGGGGACAAGTGCCCTTAATGTGACAACCTCTTTAAGGCTGACGACACATGTTGTTGCGTTTTACAGTACCAGCAAAGAGAATAAGATTTCGTCTCATCGTAGAAGCATGTTCATTTTAGTTGTCGTTGCAAGCTTTTTCCCTAAGAAAAACCCAGAGGAAAAGCAGCAAAACTTCAATGAAAATGTGAGTTTCGGTATATGGAGCCTTAGCCTTTTGCGTCACTAGAGTAGGGGTGAACCTAGGGTTTCTCCCGCCTGAGGCGGATGTCAGAAAGCCCCCCCCGGGGGGCGGGGTCGAGCGGAGGGGGCGAGGCCAAGTGTAGGGGGCGTCGTTAGCAGGCAGAGAGCAGGCAGGGAGAGGACCTGCTCTCTGCCTGAGTGTGAGGGGCGGCTGCTGGAGCAGCGCTGCGTCCACAGGGCCGCCCCAATCCACCGCTTGGTGATGGTGACGCTAAGCCAGTCCAGGACAGCTTGTCCTGGAATGGCTTAGGTCAGCAAAAATGCTGCCCTCCCCTGGGTCCCCGGTATAGCGCCGCCTGAATCGGTCGCTTCAGGTCACCTCATGGGAGGTGCGGTGCTGCACTAGAGACAGCACTAGAACTTGTAATGTGGGTATGGTAGTGGCTTCCTTTCTTTAATTTTAGTTTTATTTTTTACACATTGCGCCCCCATAAGGTCATGTGGAATATTAAATTGTACCATTATGAAGTACAATTTGTCCTGCAAAAAATAAGTGCTCATATGTCTCTATGAAGAAAAAGGTGGAATGAAAGTCAAGAAAAGAAATAAGACCTGTTCTTCTGGTAGACTTCATTGGAAGTCTTGTCATGTAACCAGCCAGAAGTGGAACTTGGATCCCTTGGGCCCCACTGCAAACATCATTATTGGGCCCCCACATACAATGTGATATCTATAATACTGGTGTCTTCTTATGTTGTACAGAGGTCTTTGGGCCACATTAACCTCCAGAGAATAAAATAATTTTCTACCTCTGCCCATCCATAGCTATGAGTCTACAACCAGAAGTCATTGCCACTTGCACATCTTCTCGTGTGGTCATGTAGTCATTTTCTCCAATTTTCTCCAGTTGTGTTTTGCATCGTGCAGAGCCTGATTTTTAGTTGCTTTACACAGTTGTGGACCAGAAAAGAATGGGGAACTCACAAATCCAGCCACCATTAAGATTACCTTCACTACAATTTATATCATGTGCCCTACTAATGGTCAGAGAATAAGCACTTTTGTGGGAGTTTGACCTAGCTGCCCTCTCTGACCTGTTGGATCATCTTCACCAAATCTTTTAGGACACCATCTCTTCTTTAACCTATGTCAGTTTGCCTATGTGGTGCGGTAAAGAGGATCTGTCAGCTCTCCTATGTGATATAGTACAGAGGATCTGTCAGCTCTCCTATGTGATATAGTACAGAGGATCTGTCAGCTCTCCTATGTGATATAGTACAGAGGATCTGTCAGCTCTCCTATGTGATATAGTACAGAGGATCTGTCAGCTCTCCTATGTGATATAGTACAGAGGATCTGTCTGCTCTCCTATGTGGTATAGTACAGAGGATCTGTCAGCTCTTCTGAGTGGCGCAGGCTATGTAATCTGTCCTCTGTGCTATAGTATAGGTATGTCATATGCTGTGTGCTGCTCTTTATTTCTACTACTACATTGCAAAGATTTCTGAAAAGAATTGTGTTATATCCATTGCTGGGGAAAAGCCCAAGCTTTCCATATTATAAAACTTGCGTCACTTCACAGAATTTATACAGGATTAGGTCTTCAAAAGAAGTATAGTTCCTTATGTGTCCCTGTATACCGACTATACATCCAGAAACCACTGGTTAATAGCAGAGATCTGGCAAGAAATGCAAATCTGTGTAGGCAACTTGCAAGCAGCCTTGAACTTATCACCTCTCATAAATGCAAGACATGGAACAATAGCTTCTATAGTTTAGGGATTGCACTGAACACTTACATGGCAACATTTAGGAATAAAATGAAGCAATATGGAGATTATTTTTCCAGTAACTAAGTAATGAACTCCCGCTAACATAATATAAGAAAATACATAGTAACAGTTTAATGAAGAACTTGCATATATAGTCTTACCGGATGCCACTGAATTCAGGGGAAATAAAAAAAAGTTAAAACAATAAACAGAACAAAACATTTTGTTTTACTAGTTGTCTCTGTGTGGAATAGCATCCCCCTCTCCTTCTGTCTCTACCCCCCCCCCCCCTTCCCTCGTAGATCGTAAGCCCTCGCGGGCAGGGCCCTCTACCCCACTGTGCCAGTCGGTTACTGTTAGTATTATATCTACCTGTATATTTTGTGTATTATATGTAACCCCCAAATGTAAAGCACCATGGAATTAATATAATAATGTAAAGCACCATGGAATTAATATAATAATTTACAGAGCACCATGGAATTAATATAATAATTTACAGCACCATTGAATTAATATAATAATGTACAGCACCATGGAATTAATATAATAATGTACAGCACCATGGAATTAATATAATAATGTACAGCACCATGGAATTAATATAATAATGTACAGCACTATGGAATTAATATAATAATGTACAGCACTATGGAATTAATATAATAATGTACAGCATCATGGAATTAATATAATAATGTACAGCACCATGGAATTAATATAATAATGTACAGCACCATGGAATTAATATAATAATGTACAGCACTATGGAATTAATATAATAATGTACAGCACTATGGAATTAATATAATAATGTACAGCACCATGGAATTAATATAATAATGTACAGCACCATGGAATTAATATAATAATGTACAGCACTATGGAATTAATATAATAATGTACAGCACCATGGAATTAATATAATAATGTACAGCACAATGGAATTAATATAATAATGTACAGCACCATGGAATTAATATAATAATGTACAGCACTATGGAATTAATATAATAATGTACAGCACCATGGAATTAATATAATAATGTACAGCACCATGGAATTAATATAATAATGTACAGAGCACCATGGAATTAATATAATAATGTACAGTATCATGGAATTAATATAATAATGTACAGCACCATGGAATTAATATAATAATGTACAGCACTATGGAATTAATATAATAATGTACAGCACCATGGAATTAATATAATAATGTACAGTATCATGGAATTAATATAATAATGTACAGCACCATGGAATTAATATAATAATGTACAGCACTATGGAATTAATATAATAATGTACAGCACCATGGAATTAATATAATAATGTACAGCACCATGGAATTAATATAATAATGTACAGCACCATGGAATTAATATAATAATGTACAGCACCATGGAATTAATATAATAATGTACAGCACCATGGAATTAATATAATAATACAGCACTATGGAATTAATATAATAATGTACAGCACCATGGAATTAATATAATAATGTACAGCGCCATGGAATTAATATAATAATGTACAGCACCATGGAATTAATGGTGCTATATAAATAAACAATAATATTAATAAAATCCCTTACACTTGTCTTATCACTTGATCCTTGAATAACATTCCTGTTACTGTGAAGGTTTAGCTATTAGCTCTATTACCTGTACTGTGTGTACTCCTCTGACTATTTCCATCTGTTCCTGTGTACCTGTACTGTGTGTACTCTGACTATCTCAGTCTATGCCTGTGTACCTGTACTGTGTGTACTCTGACTATCTCCGTCTATGCCTGTGTACCTGTACTGTGTGTACTCTGACTATCTCCGTCTATGTCTGTGTACCTGTACTGTGTGAGCTCTGACTATCTCCGTCTATGTCTGTGTACCTGTACTGTGTGTACTCTGACTATCTCCGCCTATGCCTGTGTACCTGTACTGTGTGTACTCTGACTATCTCAGTCTATGCCTGTGTACCTGTACTGTGTGTACTCTGACTATCTCCGTCTATGCCTGTGTACCTGTACTGTGTGTACTCTGACTATCTCCGTCTATGTCTGTGTACCTGTACTGTGTGTACTCTGACTATCTCCGCCTATGCCTGTGTACCTGTACTGTGTGTACTCTGACTATCTCCGTCTATGTCTGTGTACCTGTACTGTGTGAGCTCTGACTATCTCCGTCTATGTCTGTGTACCTGTACTGTGTGTACTCTGACTATCTCCGCCTATGCCTGTGTACCTGTACTGTGTGTACTCTGACTATCTCCGTCTATGTCTGTGTACCTGTACTGTTTGAGCTCTGACTATCTCCGTCTATGTCTGTGTACCTGTACTGTGTGTACTCTGACTATCTCCGCCTATGCCTGTGTACCAGTACTGTGTGTACTCTGACTATCTCCGCCTATGTCTGTGTACCTGTACTGTGTGAGCTCTGACTATCTCAGTCTATGTCTGTGTACCTGTACTGTGTGTACTCTGACTATCTCCGTCTATGTCTGTGTACCTGTACTGTGTGTACTCTGACTATCTCCACCTATGTCTGTGTACCTGTACTGTGTGTACTCTGACTATCTCTGCCTATGCCTGTGTACCTGTACTGTGTGAGCTCTGACTATCTCCGTCTATGTCTGTGTACCTGTACTGCGTGAACTCTGACTATCTCCGTCTATGTCTGTGTACTTGTACTGTGTGTACTCTGACTATCTCCGTCTATGCCTGTGTACCTGTACTGTGTGTACTCTATCTCCATCTATGTCTGTGTACCTGTACTGTGTGTACTCTGACTATCTCTGCCTATGCCTGTGTACCTGTACTGTGTGAGCTCTGACTATCTCCGTCTATGCCTGTGTACCTGTACTGTGTGTACTCTGACTATCTCCGTCTATGCCTGTGTGCCTGTACTGTGTGTACTCTGACTATCTCCGTCTATGCCTGTGTACCTGTACTGTGTGTACTCTGACTATCTCTGCCTATGCCTGTGTACCTGTACTGTGTGTACTCTGACTATCTGTCTATGCCTGTGTACCTGTACTGTGTGTACTCCTCTGACTATCTCCATCTATGCCTGTGTACCTGTACTGTGTGTACTCCTCTGACTATCTCCGTCTATGCCTGTGTACCTGTACTGTGTGTACTCCTCTGACTATCTCCATCTATGCCTGTGTACCTGTACTGTGTGAGCTCTGACTATCTCCGTCTATGTCTGTGTACCTGTACTGTGTGTACTCTGACTATCTCTGTCTATGCCTGTGTACCTGTGCTGTGTGTACTCCTCTGACTATCTCCGTCTATGTCTGTGTACCTGTACTGTGTGTACTCCTCTGACTATCTCCGTCTATGCCTGTGTACCTGTACTGTGTGTACTCCTCTGACTATCTCCATCTATGCCTGTGTACCTGTACTGTGTGTACTCTGACTATCTCCGTCTATGCCTGTATACCTGTACTGTGTGTACTCTGACTATCTCCATCTATGTCTGTGTACCTGTACTGTGTGAGCTCTGACTGTCTCAGCCTACGTCTTTGTAACTGTACTGTGTGTACTCTGACTATCTCCGTCTATGTCTGTGTACCTGTACTCTGTGTACTCCTCTGACTATCTCCATCTATGTCTGTGTACCTGTACTGTGTGTACTCCTCTGACTATCTCCGTCTATGTCTGTGTACCTGTACTGTGTGTACTCCTCTGACTATCTCCGTCTATGCCTGTGTACCTGAACTGTGTGTACTCTGACTATCTCCATCTATGTCTGTGTACCTGTACTGTGTGAACTCTGACTATCTCCGTGTATGTCTGTGTACCTGTACTGTGTATACTCTGACTTTCTCCGTCTATGTCTGTGTACCTGTACTGTGTGTACTCTATCTCCATCTATGCCTGTGTACCTGTACTGTGTGTACTCTGACTATCTCTGTGTATGTCTGTGTACCTGTACTGTGTGTACTCTGACTATCTCCATCTATGTCTGTGTACCTGTACTGTGTGTACTCTATCTCCATCTATGTCTGTGTACCTGTACTGTGTGTACTCCTCTGAATATCTCCGTCTATGCCTGTGTACCTGTACTGTGTGAGCTCTGACTATCTCCATCTATGTCTGTGTATCTGTACTGTGTGTACTCCTCTGACTATCTCCGTCTATGCCTGTGTACCTGTACTGTGTGTACTATATCTCCATCTATGCCTGTGTACCTGTACTGTGTATACTCTGACTATCTCCGCCTATGCCTGTGTACCTGTACTGTGTGTACTCTGACTATCTCCGTCTATGTCTGTGTACCTGTACTGTGTGTACTCCTCTGACTATCTCCGTCTATGCCTGTGTACCTGTACTGTGTGTACTCTACAGTGCCGCACCTCCCATGAGGCGACCTGAAGCGACCGCTTCAGGCGGCGCTATGTCAGGGCCACAGGGAGGGCGGCATTTTGGCTTACCTAAGCCAGTCCAGGACAAGCTGTCCTGGACTGGCTTAGCACCGAGCGGTGGATTGGGGAGGCCGCTGAAGCAGCGCTGCTCCGGCAGCCTCCCCTCATGCTCAGACAAAGAGCAGGTCCTTTCCCTGCCTGCTCTCTGCCTGCGAACACTGCTAAGCCCCACCGCCTTTGCTTCGTCCCACCCCCTTCACACTCCACCACGCCTCCTCCGCTCCGCCCCCTCCTCCGGGGGGGGCAGCTTTCTGTCGTTCACCTTGGGCGTCGAAAGGGGTAGGTTCACCCCTGGTACTCTATCTCCATCTATGTCTGTGTACCTGTAATGTGTGTACTCCTCTGACTATCTCCGTCTATGCCTGTGTACCTGTACTGTGTGTACTCCTCTGACTATCTCCGTCTATGTCTGTGTACCTGTACCTTGTGTACTCCTCTGACTATCTCTGTCTATGCCTGTGTACCTGTACTGTGTATACTCTGACTATCTCCATCTATGTCTGTGTACCTGTACTGTGTGAGCTCTGACTATCTCCGCCTATGCCTGTGTACCTGTACTGTGTGTACTCTGACTATCTCCGTCTATGTCTGTGTACCTGTACTGTGTACTCTGACTATCTCCGTCTATGTCTGTGTACCTGTACTGTGTACTCTGACTATCTCCATCTATGTCTGTGTACCTGTACTGTGTGAACTCTATCTCCGTCTATGCCTGTGTACCTGTACTGTGTGTACTCCTCTGACTATCTCAGTCTATGCCTGTGTACCTGTACTGTGTATACTCTGACTATCTCCGTCTATATCTGTGTATCTGTACTGTGTATACTCTGACTATCTCCGTCTATGCCTGTGTACCTGTACTGTGTGTACTCTGACTATCTCCGTCTATGCCTGTGTACCTGTACTGTGTGTACTCTGACTATCTCCGTCTATGCCTGTGTACCTGTACTATGTATACTCTGACTATCTCCGTCTATATCTGTGTACCTGTACTGTGTATACTCTGACTATCTCCGTCTATGCCTGTGTACCTGTACTGTGTGTACTCTGACTATCTCCGTCTATGCCTGTGTACCTGTACTGTGTATACTATGACTATCTCCGTCTATGCCTGTGTATCTGTACTGTGTATACTCTGACTATCTCCGTCTATGCCTGTGTACCTGTACTGTGTGTACCCCTCTGACTATCTCCGTCTATGCCTGTGTATCTGTACTGTGTATACTCTGACTATTTCCGTCTATGCCCGTGTACCTCTACTGTGTATACTCTATCTCCGCCTATGCCTGTGTACCTGTACTGTGTATACTCTGACTATCTCCATCTATATCTGTGTACCTGTACTGTGTGAGCTCTGACTATCTCCATCTATGTCTGTGTACCTGTACTGTGTGTACTCTGACTATCTCCGTCTATGCCTGTGTACCTGTACTGTGTATACTCTGACTATCTCCGTCTATATCTGTGTACCTGTACTGTGTGAGCTCTGACTATCTCCATCTATGTCTGTGTACCTGTACTGTGTGTACTCTGACTATCTCCATCTATGTCTGTGTACCTGTATTGTGTGTACTCATCTGACTATCTCCGTCTATGTCTGTGTACCTGTACTGTGTATACTCTGACTATCTCTGTCTATGTCTATGTACTGTACTGTTTGAACTCCGCCTTCCCTAACCTTGGATCTGAACGACCATGCATTTGCCATACAATTTTATAACTTGCATCCAAATTCCATCAGCAAGTCATTAGGACATTAGTCATTAGGAAACTACTGTACTTTTGGGACTCATCCAGCCATCCACTGGGGATGAAGGACACTGACTCTTGCTTCACACTGACGTCTTCTTTGCAGAGGTAGAAGATGGATATACAAGGAATACAATTCATCAGAGACAAAACAGATGGTTAGGCTCCAAGGTGTCCTCCTTTCCGACAAGTGATTCTCCTCCAAGCTGGATCACTCACCAAAGTGCAGAAACAGGCACCTATATAGGAAACCATTACCCAGGCAATGTCTGATGTCAGCAAGTTGCACCACAAGGGAGCAAGAAACAATTCCTACAGTGCAACCCATAGGCCCTCCTACTGTACTCCTCTATAGAGTCACCGATACCACTCCTAGAAAGTCAGACTTCTTTCCTAGGTATCCCTGTTGTCTTTTACTATTATCAGTGGCTCCGGGTCATCGCTGAGGCTTGAGATTGGGCCTCTATCGGATCAGAACACAGCTTCAGAGCCCCGATCGTAGGGACTAACACTACATAGGAATTTAACCCTTCCCGTTCAACCAGCAAAACTGGTTTGGCCAGTCACAGTCCATACTATAGGCCCATGAGCTCCTAGTCTTGCGCTGTCTCTTCGCATCCCGCATCCAGTAGGGGGAGTCAGTGCTGTCACGTTATTTTTGCCACAATTTCTGCAATGTGCTAAATTTCCATTATCTTTGTGAAGTAATACCTGTAAAAAGTGAAACTGAGACACCACCACGGAGACAGACAGCTCATCTGCCTCCCTATTATCATGGAAATAATAGGAAAGCAGAGCTTATGATTTGTAATAGATATAATTATACTGCACCAAATTTCTCTATAAGTCAGAAATTTGCACAACTGCAGCTTCATAGTAAATACAGTTAATGATATCTCCGTAAGGGAGTTTGTAGAAAATAAAGCAAATACGTCTGACCGCATCCTCCAGGCTGACATGTATCCTGACAGAAGTGCAAAATAAACTGTCTCATTATAAACAAAATGTATCATAAAAACGACCAAAATTGGCATAAAAGTCTCCATTGGCGATATTATAAAATAAAAACCAGACGTAATGTGAACGGCGTATGTAAGTGACATGTGATTCACATGACAGCTTGGGTGGAGTGAGCTAAGGGCAGGATAATATATTCGGTGTAGCTTATAGCGGTAATGGTTATCAGACGCGCGACCTTACATGGTGTAGGGCACATATGATAGTCATTATTCCTTTATTCTACATAGCATGCATTATGCATCATAAGACACCCAGAAATGGATTTTTCTAATATGTAGACACATAGAGTTGGCTAGGATGTGCTGGATAAAAAAATGACATAATAACATGCACCCTGTCTGGTAATACGTGACACCAGTGACCCCTTACAAGTCTGTCTAAAGTTCTGGTTGACTGTTGTAACATGACATACATGTTGCAGGATTTTTTTTCCCATAATTAAAGTCAATTCAGACTAATACCCTAAAATTCACAATGTGTAAAACAAGAGTTGCCCTTTAAGCAGAAAACATGTCCCCAATGATGAGCTGATTATGGGGGTCCTGCTGCTTGGCCTCCCATGACGTCCTATTGTTCCTTGGGGGTAGCCGTGGACTTTCTTTTACTATATTCATTATCCCTAATGGCACATGTAGGCAGGATTTGTCTTAATACATTAACAGATAAAATCTAATAACATAATGTGCCATTTGATAATCCATAATTTTTAAAGGGGATAAATAGAAAATTATAAATGACATAACTCATTTAATTCCCGCCGTGCCTCTGACCAATTTGGCATTTGTTTTATTAAAATCTGTCCATCCATTCAAAAGATATGGCCTTTGGAAGGCTGAGTGGACATTAGCTTTAATTCTCCGAGTGGACGGTAACCCATAATAGAAACCAAAAGGTTACCGCCCATGAGGAGTAAGAGCTAACGGACATATAAGCTTCCAGGAGCCATATCTTGTGAACGGATGGACGGATTTACAAACAACAAATGCCATATTGATCAGGGGCACAGTGGCAATTAAATGATGTAGGTCATGTAGCATTTTGTGTTGGGTCCTCTTATTGGGATTGTCCAACACCAAAAAAAACCCACTTTATGTAGTGTACAACTCTGTGTCAATGACATATATGAAGGGGACGGGATGTTTGGTCTAGCATAGCTAAAGAATGGAGCCAGGTAGCCGGATCTTAGGCACCAAGAGGGGGAAGCTCTATGCATGTGTCAGAACATCATTACTTCTGACAGAGGCTTCATTTTTGGGATCATCTGACAATAATGGAAATCAATTGACCAGCAAAAATCAGAAAAATTGAGCATATTAGTTTTGGCATTTTCACACCACAAATTATTTTTGGGGTCAGACACCCCATTTCTCAAAAGGCCTAAACTCTGTGCTCTTGTGCTAATTCCGTTTCATGGACAAGAAAGAAGATTTAGTTATAAAGCAGTATCTGGCTTTAAAAACAACCCTGAAATCACAACAGAAAAGGTTTTCTAGATGGCGACTTTTTAGCACCATCAGCACAGACAGATATAACGCTCCACAGAATGGTTTGCCATTTGCAAAGAACATAGTTGTCACGATGGCAGTTGGCCTAGTCCTAGATTTTACCAGGAACTCTGTCATATAATTTAGTAGGATTAAGATTTGCAGGGCATTACAGGTAATTTATGGCAAGTGCAATAAGTGTAGCTGTTGCAAAGTGGTTGGCAATTTTCTTCTTTGCGGGGGATAATTGTAATTTGTGGTGACTTGTGTAGTCCCATAGACCTGAAGAGAAATGACAGCAGACCCATGAAATAAATCCTACTATACATTAACTGAACACGAGCTGTAAGGATGAATTCACATGTGGAAGATTTGTTGCAGAAATTTCTATGGCATGTCCTGTTCTTGCAGAAATCAGGCATACCTTCATCCAGGATCCAGGAACTGATTAAAAGCTACAGGAAGCGACTAGAGGCAAAAGGAGGAGCTACTAAATATTAATGTCACTTTTCTGTTGAGGTGCCCATACTTTTGCACCGGTCAAATTTTGGTGTAATGCCTATTGCACATTTTCTGTTAGTACAATAAACCTCATTTCAATCCTGAAATATTACTGTGTCCATCAGTTATTAGATATATCAGACTGAAATGGCTGCTGCAAACACCAAAATATTTAGAACTAAAAATGATTAAGATTAATAGGGGTGCCCAAACTTTTTCATAGGACTGTATGATTGTCACCTCGCACACTTCTTTGGTTGTTTCTATATTACTATACGTGATAAATGTTTATTCAGGAATCTACAGAATATAGCAGTGGCATCAGGTGTTGTCTACATCTTGATCTCCCTAGGGCCGGTGTAAGAATCTCCTAATTTATTAAGAGGCTAATCCTTCTGAAGACATTAGGTGCATCTCCTGTCCTTCGTGTTTCAGAATTTCATAACTAAGCCAGCTAGGAGTTGCTACGCCAATAGCTACAATGCCATGAATCTTCTGGGCCGCGAGAGGCTACACCTGCTCTAACACTCACCGCCAACACACCCTCTCATCAGTGGTCCAAAACTTGACCAGTAACGGGCATAACATTTGGGCACTCCATCGACCATCAGCCAGGAATCCCCACAACAGGCAGTGTCATGGGAAGAACCACTGCCACTACAATCCACATTGTAGGCTCTTCCACCACAATCCACATTGTAGGCCCATCCACTACAATCCACATTGTAGGCCCCTCCACCACAATCCACATTGTAGGCCCATCCACTACAATCCACATTGTAGGCCCCTCCACCACAATCCACATTGCAGGCCCCTCCACCACAATCCACATTGCAGGCCCCTCCACTACAATCCACATTGTAGGCCCCTCCACCACAATCCACATTGCAGGCCCCTCCACCACAATCCACATTGCAGGCTCCTCCACCACAATCCACATTGCAGGCCCCTCCACCTCAATCCACATTGTAGGCCCCTCCACCACAATCCACATTGTAGGCCCCTCCACCACAATCCACATTGTAGGCCCCTCCACCAAAATCCACATTGTAGGCCCCTCCACCACAATCCACATTGTAGGCCCCTCCACCTCAATCCACATTGTGGGCCCCTCCACCACAATCCACATTGTGGGCCCCTCCACCACAATCCACATTGTAGGCCCCCCCACCACAATCCACATTGTAGGCCCCTCCACCACAATCCACATTGTAGGCCCCTCCACCACAATCCACATTGTAGGCCCCTCCACCACAATCCACATTGTAGGCCCCTCCACCACAATCCACATTGTAGGCCCCCCACCACAATCCACATTGTAGGCCCCTCCACCACAATCCACATTGTAGGCCCCCCCACCACAATCCACATTGTAGGCCCCCCACCACAATCCACATTGTAGGCCCCTCCACCACAATCCACATTGTAGGCCCCTCCACCACAATCCACATTGTAGGCCCCTCCACCACAATCCACATTGTAGGCATAAAATTTGGCAGATTTGCAAAAAATTGCCCCAATGTTTTGTTTTTGCATGGTTTCTCCAACAAGTAACTCTTGTATTCACAAGGTAGGGTATAAATGCCTGATTATTGGCTGGAGACCCTGAATTTCCCACGTGAATGGAGCTGTGATGAGCATGCATGGCAGACATTGGCGAAATCGGCATTCATGCAGTCCCCTAGAATACACATTTGGCACTCATGATTGTTGGGGGTCCTAGTGGTAAGATCAGGCACTTATCCTAGTGGATAGGTGTTTTAGTTGGTATTCTCTTTTAATGTGTTTCATGTTTGTTTTCATGTATCTACAAACAATCAGAATACAGTCTATACCACCCCCTGATTTACATGAGGCCACAAGTGTGATGAGAGCAGAATTGTAGCACCTATCTGTACTGCTACTATTTCCCTAAATTGCCTCTTAAGATACAGTTAATATACAGTGTTATAACATAGGCATTTCTTGTCGTTGATTTCCTATGTATTCCACGCTATGCCAAAAAAAAAATGAAAAAGCAAACTCTTGATCTTGTGTTCCTTTCATTATATTTGCATACGAGTCTGCCATTAAATGGGATGCCGCAAAATCCCTGCTTAATTAGTGCGCTCCTGTTGCATGGCAATCATCTTGATTATCAGATCAGTCTGTTTAACAGGCTCGCACTACCGTAATTATAGTACAATGCAATCCAGCAGCACTCTACGGAAGCGGAATACAAACACATCGCAGGCTGGAGGGAAAAAAAGCCTGAACGACCCCAACTCATTAGGGTAACGAGGGTGTAATATGATTTAATTAATCAAAGTATGTAATTAGTAAAGTGTCATCAATGGAAAGGTTTCACCTTGCTTGACAGTGTGTGCTTATTGTTGTTGTTTGTGTGTTTTAGCTGTGTATGCATTGCGCAGGTACTATATGTTATACAGTACATACATTATAAGGGTATGGTCGGTGCCGCACCTCTCATGAGGCGACCTGAAGCGACCGCTTCAGGCGGTGCTATGTCTGGGCCCCGGGGGGGAGGCGGCATTTTTACTGACCTAAGCCAGTCCAGGACAAGCTGTCATAGACTGGCTTAGCATCACCATCTCGGCAGCCCGGCACAGGAAGCGAGCGGTGGGTTGGGGAGGCCCTGTGGACGCAGCACTGCTTTAACTTACCCATTAACAGTGCTGCTCCAGCGGCCGCCCCTCAGGCTTAGCAGAGAGCAGGTCCTCTCCCTGCCTGCTCTCTGCCTGCTAATGCCGCCCCCTCTGCTCCGCCCCCTCCTCCCCACACGCCGGGTGACGTGGCCACGTAATCAGGCCCGCACCCGACGTGCACCTGCGTCCTACGCGGGGTGGCGCTCTGAAGCCCGGACAGAGGACCGGACCAAGAAGAACAGGGAGCTGCAGATAAGCGGACACCAGTGGGGGGGGTTAATCACTACACAGCGTGGGGTCCATAAATTGAAACAATTTTTGGACTACATGCTGTGTAGTCAGGGGTGAACCTAGCCTTTTTGCAGTGGGGTGGGGGGGTGGGTGGTGGTGGGGTTGGGATTGGGGGGGCGGCTTTCTGTCGTCCGCCTCAGGTGGCAAAAAAGCTAGGTTCACCCGTGGGTATGTTCACATTGGGGTTTTGGACTATCAGCACAGGAAACTTTCTCAGGACATACTTCTTTTTTACCCCACTTAAATATATATCCTCTATTATCCTGTATGTAATGAGCAGAGGATGGGCATAGTGGTCCTTGGTCACAGACTAGTCATGGTACTCAAGGTGGTCTCTAGAAGACCTTCCACACTCCTCATAGCTGGGACAAGGATGAGGGCCTACAACGTGGATTGTGGTGGCAATAGTTCACAACCTGTAGTGGGGTTTTCTGGCTGATGGTGGATGGGGTGCCCATGATGGTGTGGTGTGAGATTACATAGTAGAACACAGTGGTAGATTGCGTAGAACTCATAATTCATGGCAGTAAGGCCCGTAAAACTTCATACAGGTAGCAAAAACTTCCAGTAATGGAAATACAGTTTCTTAGACCTAGTGGAATGGAAAACGGGATCAAAGATGTTCTTTCCAAGGTCAGCACATCTTGGTCCATCATGGACCATCCATGTCCTTTAGTTTATCTTTGCCTAAAGTGTGTTTTTCCTCCAAGGTCCACAAATTAACTACTATTCTGAGGCTGGCGAAGGTATAATAAAGAGTACTAGGCCTGGCAGGAAGCCCAATGGAACTTATTAGATGAAAGCGTCCAAGTCACCAAGTTTTTTCCATCTTCTTCAGTCATCAAGATGGACTGTGCTTCTACAACAATGTGGCCGGTCTATTCGAGGCTATAGGTATCACCTGTAACCCGAATGAGTGGCGCCTCTTCATAGACAGCTCATGCAAGAGCCTCAAAGCCGTGGTGCTTCACAATGGGAACAAATATCCGTCTCTTCCTGTAGCTCACTCGGCGCACCTGAAAGAGGAATACACCAGTGTCAAGATGTTGCTAGGTGCCTTGAAGTATGATGAGTACGGCTGGGAAGTTATCGGAGATTTCAAAATGGTGTCATTCCTGTTGGGCCTCCAAGGTGGTTTTACTAAGTATCCTTGCTTTATTTGCCTTTGGGACAGCCGGGATACTGAAGCGCACTACCACAGAAAGGACTGGTCTCAGCGGACAATGAACAATGTAAAGTGGGAGCCACTGGTGGACCCATGCAAGGTGCTGATGCCACCACTACACATCAAGTTGGGGCTCATAAAACAATTTGTCGGGGCTCTAGATATGGAGTCGAGAGCTTTCAATTATCTCCAAGATGTTTTTCCTAAAGATCAAAGCTGGTGTCTTCGTCAGACCAGAAATCAAGAAGATCATAGAGTGCGATGAATTTCCCAAAAAGCTGAATAGGAAGGAGAGAGCAGCTTGGAACAGTTTTGTCGCAGTGGTTTGAGGCTTCCTAGGCAATCGTAAAGATGACAACTATGTACAACTGGTTCAGACTCTGATAAAGAACTATGCTGCAATGGGCTGCAGGATGTCACTCAAAATCCATATCCTTGATGCTCATCTTCATAAGTTCAAAGAGAACATGGAGCTTATTCAGAGGAGCAAGGCGAGCGCTTTCACCAGGACATTGTGAACTTACCAAGGACAATATAACAAAAACATGATGGGCGATTATATTTGGGGATTGATTCGTGAAACTGATTTGCAGTATAGTCGTAAATCTCGGAAAACCGCGCACTTCTGAGCAGATTTTGGTCATCTGTGTAAATTTGCAATGCATAGAGTGTTCTTAGTCTGACTGTATAAATGAGAAGATGCAAAATCATCCGTTTCTATAGTAAAAATGCATAATTTTGCTGTGGTCACAAAAGCGAAGTGTATGATGAATGTAAGCAATTTTTAATTTGTTTTAGATATAAGCAATAGAGATGAGCGAACAGTAAAATGTTCGAGGTTTGATATTCGTTTCGAGTAGCCCCTCAATATTCGACTACTCGAATCGAATATCGAACCCTATTATAGTCTATGGGGGGAAAATGCTCGTTTCAGGGGTAGGCAACGTTCGATCAAATTATACTTACCAAGTCCACGAGTGAGGGTCGGGCTGGATCCTCCGAGAAGTTTTCTCCTTGCATCGTCCCCGCGGCGTCTTCTGGCTCTTCATTCACTCTGCCAGGCATCGGGCCTGGGCAGAGCCGACTGCGCATGCCCGCACTACAAGCGAACATGCACAGTCGGCTCTGCCCAGGCCCGGTGCCTGGCAGAGTGAATGAAGAGCCGGAAGACGCCGCGGGGAAGCTGCATGGAGAAGACTTCTAAAGGTAGGAGAAGAACCAGCGTTGATTGGCCGACTGTATAGCATTCGGCCAATCAATGTTGGTTCTGCATCGAACTTTTACATTCGAATAGTGAGTGGTACTCGATCGAGTATGAGTATTTCGAATACCGTAGTATTCAATCGAATACCTACTCAATCGAATACTACTCGCTCATCTCTAATAAGCAATTGGAATATAACATTTAAAAGCTGGGAAAAAATTGTGTTACATAGTGTCTATGAAAAGGATCAATTTTCTCAAACAAGTTTTACGTTAAATATATTTTAAAATAATTTTTGGGGATGTTTTTTTTTTAAGTTTTCCATGTTATTAGATATACATATATTTAAACAAATCCAAAAAATTCTGCACTTCTGTCTTTGTTTACTAAGCAATATAATATGCTGAGACTTCCTATTTTCTTTAAGAGATTTCTTTGCAGCAGCCACCTCACTTACAACACACTGATGATGTCAGCTATCATGTATATGTAGATAAGGCACAGAATCCACCAGTCAAAATAGGTTAATTCTCAGCTCTCCCCTAAAGGCTTAATAAGTCTCCACACACCTAAATGGTGGACTCTCCCCAAGGAGTGACGATATTCTCCTAACCCTGTCTAAGCCTCTCACCTCTACCAGGTTAGTCTTCTCTACACCGGGCTGACGAGATGCAATAACATTGAAACGGCCGTCCTCGGTTGAGAGACTGTACCTGGTAATAATCCCAGCATCATTGCAAAACAAAGGCCTCTTGGTAGGTCGAGCATGATGTTAAAGGGAGCAGCTGCTATTGGGCCATATCACTGAAATTCTGTCTTCCTAATTACATCAGGGAAGACAGGCTTGCACATTCCAATGAGCGCCCTCTATTGGTTTGCAACACTGAGGCACCTGACTTCCTAATTACATCATGGAAGACAGATTTGCATATTCTTCCCAAGCTCTCCCCTCTCTACACCACAACAGGTCACAGGTCAGAGACCATGCCTCCCATACAAATGAATAGTGTCTTCTCCAGACAACTACGTCTATGGTTCATGGGTCTTCTATAGGAAACAGGAAGTCACAGACTGATTTAGGTTCTGTGGTGAAAGTTGGAATTGCAAGATGTTTAAGATTTTTTTTTCAAATTTTGGAAAATTTAAAACATCACCAAAATTGATTTAAAAATATGTTTAACATTCCTTTCAATTTAAGCGGATATGAATTAATTTTGTAGGAATTATTTTGAAAAATTTAAAACATCACCAAAAATAATTTAAAATAATTTAAAATTATTTAAAATTAATTATTTAAAAATATGTTTAACATTCCTTTCAATTTAAGTGGATATGAATTAATTTTGTAGGAATTATTTTGGAAAATTTAAAACATCACCAAAAATTATTTAAAAATATGTTTAACATTCCTTTTCAATATAAGCTGATATGAATTCATTTTGTAGGAATTATTTTGGAAAATTTAAAACATCACCAAAATTTTTTTAAAATTATTTAAAATTTATTATTTAAAAATATGTTTAACATTCCTTTTCAATTTAAGCGGATATGAATTAATTTTGTAGGAATTATTTTCCTAATATTTATTTTATGCTATAAAGCAATTTTTAGTGAACATTTACCACAAAAAAATCCTTTAATTCTCCTCTGCATCTGCATGACAAGTATGTGTATAAACAATAACATTTTATGACCGGGTGTACTTATTGTGTTTAATGTAATGTATGTGATGGGGGCTCGGAAATCTCCCCGAAGACAAATGTTGAGTAAAGAAAAATTGGGCCCATTGGATTTCAGCAAGCTCAGTTTTTTGCTCCGGTGAGAGATAAGCTGCGACTAAAGGAGTCTGGCGGCGGCTTACGCTCTTATCCCTAATAAAATATACATGTTTATCAGAGAGTCAGGAGGAGGAATAACTGTGAAGATGAAAAGATTAAAATATTAAAGAAAAATCTGTTTTAATTTTGCTCAAAATCTTATAGAATACTAGTAACGGTTGAAATTATTTTTGTTTTTCTGTTTCCTACACTAGGAGGGGTTATGCAGATATGTCGCCGTGGACATATACTACCTGATACCTGTACGGAGATGTAATTCACATAGGATTGAATTATTCTCTAGTGTAAGGAAACCGTCATCAATATAATGGGTTGCTACAATGTTGAAACTACAATGTAACACTGAAAAATCAGACATTTTACAATTCCCATCAGGTCTTTCTGCACTTGTAACACCTTTTTTCTTGACAGACTAGAAATCCCATTACTATTTAGATCCCTTTTAATTAAATTCATCGTGGCATATTTATCAATAGGAGTCTGACACTTCTCTGTCTACATTTACTCCAAAATTTACGGTGCTCAGCCTTTACAATGTATTTATGAACAGCGAGCGGCAGAAAGAAGAGACATTTTTGAAAAACATGCCCCAGTATAGGCGGAGTTGGAAAGTGTCTAACTTTTTGACACACTTAGGAAACAAGGTGCAGATTTTCTTATACAAAGTAGACCAAGTTTAACCTCTTCCCAAGGCAGGAATTTTTTGATTTTCATTTTTGATTCCATGTCTTCAAAACTCTACGACTTTTTTATTTTTCCATTCCCAGAGCCATATGAAGGTTTAATGTTTGCGGTATAAATTGTACTTTTTAACCCCATAACTTTTTTATTTCTCCGTTCCCAGAGCCATATGAGGTCTTAATCTTTGCGGGACAAATTTTTCTTCATGATGCCACCATTAATTATTCTGTAGAATGTACTGGGAAGCTGGAAAAAAATTCAGAATGGGGTGGATTTGAAGAAAAAATGCATTTCTGCGACTTTCTTATGGGCTTTGGTTTTACGGCGTTCACTGTGCAGCCAAAATGACATGTCCCCTGTATTCTGTGTTTCGGTATGATTCCAGGGATACTAAATTTATATGGTTTTATTTACATTTTGACCCCTTAAAAAAAATCCAAAACTGTGTTAAAAAATTTTTTTTCTAATAGTCTTCATATTCTGACAGCCGTAACTTTTTTATACATCGGTGTACGGAGATGCATAGGGCGTCTTTTTTTGCGGGGCCAGGTGTACTTTTTAGTTCTACCATTTTCGGGAAATGCTATTGCTTTGATCACTTTTTATTCAAATTTTTATCAGAATCAAAACAGTGAAAAAACGGCAGTTTGGCACTTTTGACTATTTTTACCGCTACGGCGTTTACCGAACAGGAAAAATATTTTTATAGATTTGTAGAGCGGGTGATTTCAGACACGGGGATACCTAACATGTATGTGTTTGACAGTTTTTAACTACTTTTATATGTGTTCTAGGGAAAGGGGGGTGATTTGAATTTTTAATACTTTTTATTAGAGATGAGCGAACAGTGTTCTATCGAACTCATGTTCGATCGGATATTAGGCTGTTCGGCATGTTCGAATCGAATCGAACACCGCGTGGTAAAGTGCGCCATTACTCGATTCCCCTCCCACCTTCCCTGGCGCCTTTTTTGCTCCAATAACAGCGCAGGGTAGGTGGGACAGGAACTACGACACCGGTGACGTTGAAAAAAGTAGGCAAAACCCATTGGCTGCCGAAAACATGTGACCTCTAATTTAAAAGAACAGCGACGCCCAGCTTCGCGTCATTCTGAGCTTGCAATTCACCGAGGACGGAGGTTTCCGTCCAGCTAGCTAGGGCTTAGATTCTGGGTAGGCAGGGACAGGCTAGGATAGGAAGGAGAAGACAACCAACAGCTCTTGTAAGAGCTAAATTCCAGGGAGAAGCTTGTCAGTGTAACGTGGCACTGACGGGCTCAATCGCCGCAACCCAGCTTTCCCAGGATCCTGAATGGAATACACTGTCAGTGTATTCCCGTATACCCGATATATACCCCGATACCCGTTCCAACGGTGTGCCCCCCCACCTTCACCCCAGAAATACCCTGCAAGTCCCCTAGCAATAGAATTGGGGCTATATACACCCACAATTTTTACTACTGGTATACAGTGCCATTGTCTGACTGGGAATTCAAAGAATATATTGGGAATACAAATACCCTCATTTCTTGCTACTGCCATATAGTGCCAGTTTCTGACTGGTAATTCAAAGAATATATTGGGGTTACGTGCACCCACAATTTTTACTACTGGTATACAGTGCCATTGTCTGACTGGGAATTCAAAGAGTATATTGGGAATACAAATACCCTCATTTCTTGCTACTGCCATATAGTGCCAGTTTCTGACTGGGAATTCAAAGAATATATTGGGGTTACGTGCACCCACAATTTTTACTACTGGTATACAGTGCCATTGTCTGACTGGGAATTCAAAGAATATATTGGGGTTATAAATACCCTCATTTCTTGCTACTGCCATATAGTGCCAGTTTCTGACTGGTAATTCAAAGAATATATTGGGGTTACGTGCACCCACAATTTTTACTACTGGTATACAGTGCCATTGTCTGACTGGGAATTCAAAGAGTATATTGGGAATACAAATACCCTCATTTCTTGCTACTGCCATATAGTGCCAGTTTCTGACTGGGAATTCAAAGAATATATTGGGGTTACGTGCACCCACAATTTTTACTACTGGTATACAGTGCCATTGTCTGACTGGGAATTCAAAGAATATATTGGGGTTATAAATACCCTCATTTCTTGCTACTGCCATATAGTGCCAGTTTCTGACTGGTAATTCAAAGAATATATTGGGGTTACGTGCACCCACAATTTTTACTACTGGTATACAGTGCCATTGTCTGACTGGGAATTCAAAGAGTATATTGGGAATACAAATACCCTCATTTCTTGCTACTGCCATATAGTGCCAGTTTCTGACTGGTAATTCAAAGAATATATTGGGGTTACGTGCACCCACAATTTTTACTACTGGTATACAGTGCCATTGTCTGACTGGGAATTCAAAGAATATATTGGGGTTATAAATACCCTCATTTCTTGCTACTGCCATATAGTGCCAGTTTCTGACTGGTAATTCAAAGAATATATTGGGGTTACGTGCACCCACAATTTTTACTACTGGTATACAGTGCCATTGTCTGACTGGGAATTCAAAGAGTATATTGGGAATACAAATACCCTCATTTCTTGCTACTGCCATATAGTGCCAGTGTCTGACTGGGAATTCAAAGAATATATTGGGGTTACGTGCACCCACAATTTTTACTACTGGTATACAGTGCCATTGTCTGACTGGGAATTCAAAGAATATATTGGGGTTATAAATACCCTCATTTCTTGCTACTGCCATATAGTGCCAGTTTCTGACTGGTAATTCAAAGAATATATTGGGGTTACGTGCACCCACAATTTTTACTACTGGTATACAGTGCCATTGTCTGACTGGGAATTCAAAGAGTATATTGGGAATACAAATACCCTCATTTCTTGCTACTGCCATATAGTGCCAGTTTCTGACTGGGAATTCAAAGAATATATTGGGGTTACGTGCACCCACAATTTTTACTACTGGTATACAGTGCCATTGTCTGACTGGGAATTCAAAGAATATATTGGGGTTATAAATACCCTCATTTCTTGCTACTGCCATATAGTGCCAGTTTCTGACTGGTAATTCAAAGAATATATTGGGGTTACGTGCACCCACAATTTTTACTACTGGTATACAGTGCCATTGTCTGACTGGGAATTCAAAGAGTATATTGGGAATACAAATACCCTCATTTCTTGCTACTGCCATATAGTGCCAGTTTCTGACTGGTAATTCAAAGAATATATTGGGGTTACGTGCACCCACAATTTTTACTACTGGTATACAGTGCCATTGTCTGACTGGGAATTCAAAGAGTATATTGGGAATACAAATACCCTCATTTCTTGCTACTGCCATATAGTGCCAGTGTCTGACTGGGAATTCAAAGAATATATTGGGGTTACGTGCACCCACAATTTTTACTACTGGTATACAGTGCCATTGTCTGACTGGGAATTCAAAGAATATATTGGGGTTATAAATACCCTCATTTCTTGCTACTGCCATATAGTGCCAGTTTCTGACTGGTAATTCAAAGAATATATTGGGGTTACGTGCACCCACAATTTTTACTACTGGTATACAGTGCCATTGTCTGACTGGGAATTCAAAGAATATATTGGGAATACAAATACCCTCATTTCTTGCTACTGCCATATAGTGCCAGTTTCTGACTGGGAATTCAAAGAATATATTGGGGTTACGTGCACCCACAATTTTTACTACTGGTATACAGTGCCATTGTCTGACTGGGAATTCAAAGAATATATTGGGGTTATAAATACCCTCATTTCTTGCTACTGCCATATAGTGCCAGTTTCTGACTGGTAATTCAAAGAATATATTGGGGTTACGTGCACCCACAATTTTTACTACTGGTATACAGTGCCATTGTCTGACTGGGAATTCAAAGAGTATATTGGGAATACAAATACCCTCATTTCTTGCTACTGCCATATAGTGCCAGTTTCTGACTGGGAATTCAAAGAATATATTGGGGTTACGTGCACCCACAATTTTTACTACTGGTATACAGTGCCATTGTCTGACTGGGAATTCAAAGAATATATTGGGGTTATAAATACCCTCATTTCTTGCTACTGCCATATAGTGCCAGTTTCTGACTGGTAATTCAAAGAATATATTGGGGTTACGTGCACCCACAATTTTTACTACTGGTATACAGTGCCATTGTCTGACTGGGAATTCAAAGAATATATTGGGGTTATAAATACCCTCATTTCTTGCTACTGCCATATAGTGCCAGTTTCTGACTGGTAATTCAAAGAATATATTGGGGTTACGTGCACCCACAATTTTTACTACTGGTATACAGTGCCAGTGTCTGACTGGGAATTCAAAGAATATATTGGGGTTACGTGCACCCACAATTTTTACTACTGGTATACAGTGCCATTGTCTGACTGGGAATTCAAAGAATATATTGGGGTTATAAATACCCTCATTTCTTGCTACTGCCATATAGTGCCAGTTTCTGACTGGTAATTCAAAGAATATATTGGGGTTACGTGCACCCACAATTTTTACTACTGGTATACAGTGCCATTGTCTGACTGGGAATTCAAAGAGTATATTGGGAATACAAATACCCTCATTTCTTGCTACTGCCATATAGTGCCAGTTTCTGACTGGGAATTCAAAGAATATATTGGGGTTACGTGCACCCACAATTTTTACTACTGGTATACAGTGCCATTGTCTGACTGGGAATTCAAAGAATATATTGGGGTTATAAATACCCTCATTTCTTGCTACTGCCATATAGTGCCAGTTTCTGACTGGTAATTCAAAGAATATATTGGGGTTACGTGCACCCACAATTTTTACTACTGGTATACAGTGCCATTGTCTGACTGGGAATTCAAAGAGTATATTGGGAATACAAATACCCTCATTTCTTGCTACTGCCATATAGTGCCAGTTTCTGACTGGTAATTCAAAGAATATATTGGGGTTACGTGCACCCACAATTTTTACTACTGGTATACAGTGCCATTGTCTGACTGGGAATTCAAAGAATATATTGGGGTTATAAATACCCTCATTTCTTGCTACTGCCATATAGTGCCAGTTTCTGACTGGTAATTCAAAGAATATATTGGGGTTACGTGCACCCACAATTTTTACTACTGGTATACAGTGCCATTGTCTGACTGGGAATTCAAAGAGTATATTGGGAATACAAATACCCTCATTTCTTGCTACTGCCATATAGTGCCAGTGTCTGACTGGGAATTCAAAGAATATATTGGGGTTACGTGCACCCACAATTTTTACTACTGGTATACAGTGCCATTGTCTGACTGGGAATTCAAAGAATATATTGGGGTTATAAATACCCTCATTTCTTGCTACTGCCATATAGTGCCAGTTTCTGACTGGTAATTCAAAGAATATATTGGGGTTACGTGCACCCACAATTTTTACTACTGGTATACAGTGCCATTGTCTGACTGGGAATTCAAAGAATATATTGGGAATACAAATACCCTCATTTCTTGCTACTGCCATATAGTGCCAGTTTCTGACTGGGAATTCAAAGAATATATTGGGGTTACGTGCACCCACAATTTTTACTACTGGTATACAGTGCCATTGTCTGACTGGGAATTCAAAGAATATATTGGGGTTATAAATACCCTCATTTCTTGCTACTGCCATATAGTGCCAGTTTCTGACTGGTAATTCAAAGAATATATTGGGGTTACGTGCACCCACAATTTTTACTACTGGTATACAGTGCCATTGTCTGACTGGGAATTCAAAGAGTATATTGGGAATACAAATACCCTCATTTCTTGCTACTGCCATATAGTGCCAGTTTCTGACTGGGAATTCAAAGAATATATTGGGGTTACGTGCACCCACAATTTTTACTACTGGTATACAGTGCCATTGTCTGACTGGGAATTCAAAGAATATATTGGGGTTATAAATACCCTCATTTCTTGCTACTGCCATATAGTGCCAGTTTCTGACTGGTAATTCAAAGAATATATTGGGGTTACGTGCACCCACAATTTTTACTACTGGTATACAGTGCCATTGTCTGACTGGGAATTCAAAGAGTATATTGGGAATACAAATACCCTCATTTCTTGCTACTGCCATATAGTGCCAGTTTCTGACTGGTAATTCAAAGAATATATTGGGGTTACGTGCACCCACAATTTTTACTACTGGTATACAGTGCCATTGTCTGACTGGGAATTCAAAGAATATATTGGGGTTATAAATACCCTCATTTCTTGCTACTGCCATATAGTGCCAGTTTCTGACTGGTAATTCAAAGAATATATTGGGGTTACGTGCACCCACAATTTTTACTACTGGTATACAGTGCCATTGTCTGACTGGGAATTCAAAGAGTATATTGGGAATACAAATACCCTCATTTCTTGCTACTGCCATATAGTGCCAGTGTCTGACTGGGAATTCAAAGAATATATTGGGGTTACGTGCACCCACAATTTTTACTACTGGTATACAGTGCCATTGTCTGACTGGGAATTCAAAGAATATATTGGGGTTATAAATACCCTCATTTCTTGCTACTGCCATATAGTGCCAGTTTCTGACTGGTAATTCAAAGAATATATTGGGGTTACGTGCACCCACAATTTTTACTACTGGTATACAGTGCCATTGTCTGACTGGGAATTCAAAGAGTATATTGGGAATACAAATACCCTCATTTCTTGCTACTGCCATATAGTGCCAGTTTCTGACTGGGAATTCAAAGAATATATTGGGGTTACGTGCACCCACAATTTTTACTACTGGTATACAGTGCCATTGTCTGACTGGGAATTCAAAGAATATATTGGGGTTATAAATACCCTCATTTCTTGCTACTGCCATATAGTGCCAGTTTCTGACTGGTAATTCAAAGAATATATTGGGGTTACGTGCACCCACAATTTTTACTACTGGTATACAGTGCCATTGTCTGACTGGGAATTCAAAGAGTATATTGGGAATACAAATACCCTCATTTCTTGCTACTGCCATATAGTGCCAGTTTCTGACTGGTAATTCAAAGAATATATTGGGGTTACGTGCACCCACAATTTTTACTACTGGTATACAGTGCCATTGTCTGACTGGGAATTCAAAGAATATATTGGGGTTATAAATACCCTCATTTCTTGCTACTGCCATATAGTGCCAGTTTCTGACTGGTAATTCAAAGAATATATTGGGGTTACGTGCACCCACAATTTTTACTACTGGTATACAGTGCCATTGTCTGACTGGGAATTCAAAGAGTATATTGGGAATACAAATACCCTCATTTCTTGCTACTGCCATATAGTGCCAGTGTCTGACTGGGAATTCAAAGAATATATTGGGGTTACGTGCACCCACAATTTTTACTACTGGTATACAGTGCCAATTTCTAACTAGGAATTCAAAATGCGCAAGGCTCCCGGAAAGGGACGTGGACGAGGCCGTGGGCGAGGTCGGGGGAATGGTTCTGGGGAGCAAGGTAGCAGTGAAGCCACAGGGCGTCCCGTGCCTACTCCTGTGGGGCAGCAAGCATTGCGCCACTCCACAGTGCCAGGGTTGCTTGCCACATTAACTAAACTGCAGGGTACAAACCTTAGTAGGCCCGAGAACCAGGAACAGGTCTTGCAATGGCTGTCAGAGAACGCTTACAGCACATTGTCCAGCAGCCAGTCAGACTCTGCCTCCTCTCCTCCTATTACCCAACAGTCTTGTCTTCCTTCCTCCCAAAATTCCGAAGCTTTACAGAACAATAACCCAAACTGTCCCTGCTCCCCAGAGCTGTTCTCCGCTCCTTTCATTGTCCCTCAACCTGCCTCTCCACGTCACGATTCCACGAACCTAACAGAGGAGCATCTGTGTCCAGATGCTCAAACACTAGAGTCTCCTCCATCTCCGTTCGATTTGGTGGTGGATGACCAGCAACCCACCCTCATCGACGATGATGTGACGCAGTTGCCGTCAGGGCATCCAGTTGACTGGCGCATTGTGCGGGAGGAGGAGATGAGACAGGAGTTGGAAGAGGAAGTGGTGGATGATGAGGACACTGACCCGACCTGGACAGGGGGGATGTCAAGCGGGGAAAGTAGTGTGGATGTTGAGGCAGGTGCAGCACCAAAAAGGGTAGCTAGAGGCAGAGGCAGAGGTCAGCAGCTTAGGCGAAGCCAGGCCACACCCGGAATCTCCCAAGATGTTCCAGTTCGTACCCAGCCCCGAAAAACTCCCACCTCGAGGGCACGTTTCTCGAAGGTGTGGAGTTTTTTCAAGGAATGCGCCGAGGACAGATATAGTGTTGTCTGCACAATTTGCCTCTCGAAATTGATTAGGGGCTCTGAGAAGAGCAACCTGTCCACCACTTCAATGCGCCGTCATTTGGAATCCAAGCACTGGAATCAGTGGCAGGCAGCAACGGCAGGACAAAGGCCGCCTGCCGTTCACGCCACTGCCACTGCCTCTGCCTCTGCCTCTGCCACTGCCACTGCTGACTGTGCTGGCGATGCACTCCAGAGGACGAGCCAGGACACCACTTCATCTGCCTCCGCCACTTTGTTGACTTCTACCTCATCCTCCCCTGGTCCTGTCTTATCTCCTTCTCCTGCACCATCAAAGGCACCATCAGGCGTTTCTTTACAACAACCCACCATCTCTCAGACATTGGAGCGGCGGCAGAAATACACTGCTAACCACCCACACGCGCAAGCCTTGAACGCCAAAATCGCTAAACTGCTGGCCCAGGAGATGTTGGCGTTCCGGCTTGTTGAAACTCCCGCCTTCCTGGACCTGATGGCAACTGCGGCACCTCGCTATGCCGTCCCTAGCCGTCACTACTTCTCCCGGTGTGCCGTCCCCGCCTTGCACCAGCACGTGTCACTCAACATCAGGCGGGCCCTTAGTTCCGCGCTTTGCACAAAGGTCCACTTGACCACCGACGCGTGGACAAGTGCATGCGGACAGGGACGCTACATTTCACTGACGGCACACTGGGTAAATGTAGTTGAGGCTGGGACTGCTTCCCAAACTGGCCCGGTGTACCTCGTCTCCCCGCCTAACATTCCTGGCAGGGACACGAGAAGAACACCCCCCTCCTCCTCCTCCTCTACCGCCTCCTCCTCCGCCTCCTCCTCCGCCACCGCCTCCTCCTCCGCTGTTAGATTGACCCCAGCTACGAGTTGGAAACGTTGCAGCACTGGCGTTGGTAGACGTCAGCAGGCTGTGCTGAAGCTGATCAGCTTGGGGGACAGACAGCACACTGCCTCCGAGGTGAGGGATGCCCTCCTCGATGAGACGGCAATATGGTTTGAGCCGCTGCACCTGGGCCCAGGCATGGTCGTTTGTGATAACGGCCGGAACCTGGTAGCAGCTCTGGAGCTTGCCGGACTCCAACATGTTCCATGCCTGGCCCACGTCTTCAACCTAGTGGTGCAACGTTTCCTAAAGAGCTACCCCAATGTTCCAGAGCTACTGGTGAAAGTGCGGCGCATGTGCGCCCACTTTCGCAAGTCGACAGTAGCCGCTGCTAGCTTAAAATCTCTCCAGCAACGCCTGCATGTGCCACAACACCGGCTTTTGTGCGACGTCCCCACACGCTGGAACTCAACGTTTCAGATGTTGAATAGAGTGGTTGAGCAGCAGAGACCTTTGATGGAATACCAGCTACAAAACCCTAGGGTGCCACAAAGTCAGCTGCCTCAGTTTCACATCCATGAGTGGCCATGGATGAGAGACCTTTGTGACATCCTACGGGTCTTTGAGGAGTCCACAAGGAGGGTGAGCTCTGAGGATGCGATGGTGAGCCTTACAATCCCGCTCTTGTGTGTTCTGAGAGAATCCCTGATTGACATCAGGGATAACTCAGATCACACAGAGGAGTTAGGGATAGCATCCGATCCGTCACAGCTGGAGAGTAGGTCCACACATCTGTCCGCTTCACTGCGTTTAATGGAGGAGGAGGAGGAGGAGGAAGAAGAGTTGTCCGATGATGTGATGGTGATACAGGAGGCTTCCGGGCAACTTCGAATCGTCCCATTGTTGCAGCGCGGATGGGTAGACATGGAGGATGAGGAGGAAATGGAGATTGAACTTTCCGGTGGGGCCAGAGGAGTCATGCCAACTAACACTGTGGCAGACATGGCTGAGTTCATGTTGGGGTGCTTTACAACCGACAAGCGTATTGTCAAAATCATGGAGGACAACCAGTACTGGATCTTTGCTATCCTTGACCCCCGGTATAAAAACAACATCTCGTCTTTTATTCCGGTAGAGGGGAGGGCCAATCGCATCAATGCTTGCCACAGGCAATTGGTGCAGAATATGATGGAGATGTTTCCAGCATGTGACAGTGGCGGCAGGGAGGGCAGTTCCTCCAGTAGGCAACCAAGTTCTCACCGGTCCACACAAACGAGGGGCACACTGTCTAAGGTCTGGGACACCTTGATGGCACCCCCTCGCCAAAGTGCCGCCACGGAGGGTCCTAGTGTCACCAGGCGTGAGAAGTATAGGCGCATGTTGCGGGAATACCTTTCCGACCACAGCCCTGTCCTCTCCGACCCCTCTGCGCCCTACACGTATTGGGTGTCGAAGTTGGACCTGTGGCTTGAACTTGCCCTATATGCCTTGGAGGTGCTGTCCTGTCCTGCCGCCAGCGTCCTATCTGAGAGGGTGTTCAGTGCAGCCGGTGGCATCATCACTGACAAGCGCACCCGTCTGTCAGCTGAGAGTGCCGACCGGCTCACTTTGATAAAAATGAACCACCACTGGATAGAGCCTTCATTTTTGTGCCCACCTGTGTAAAGCACCCCAACATGAAACTCCATGTCTGTACTCAACCTCTCCAATTCCTCCGCATCCTCATACTCATCCACCATAAGCGTTGCACAATTCTGCTAATACTAGGCTCCCTCCAACATGATTTCCCCCAACTCTGCTGGTTAGAGGCTCCCTCCACCCTGATTTCCACCAACTCTGCTGGTTAGAGGCTCCCTCCACCCTGCTTTCCCACAACTCTGCTGGTTAGAGGCTCCTTCCACCATGAATTTGCCCAAACTGGGCTGTTTAGAGGCTCCCTCCACCATGAATTGGTCCAAACTGGGCTGGTTAGAGGCTCCCTCCACCATTAATTGGTCCAAACTGGGCTGGTTAGAGGCTCCCTCCACCATGAATTTGCCCAAACTGGGCTGTTTAGAGGCTCCCTCCACCATGAATTTGCCCAAACTGGGCTGTTTAGAGGCTCCCTCCACCATTAATTGGTCCAAACTGGGCTGGTTAGAGGCTCCCTCCACAATTAATTGGTCCAAACTGGGCTAATTAGAGGCTCCCTCCACCATGAATTGGTCCAAACTGGGTTTTTTAGAGGCTCCCTCCACCATGAATTTGCCCAAACTGGGCTGTTTAGAGGCTCCCTCCACCATGAATTGGTCCAAACTGGGCTGGTTAGAGGCTCCCTCCACCATGAATTTCCCAAAACTTGGCTGTTTAGAGGCTCCCTCCACCATTAATTGGTCCAAACTGGGCTGGTTAGAGGCTCCCTCCACCATGAATTGGTCCAAACTGGGGTTTTTAGAGGCTCCCTCCACCATGAATTGGTCCAAACTTGGCTGTTTAGAGGCTCCCTCCACCATGAATTGGTCCAAACTGGGGTGGTTAGAGGCTCCCTCCACCATTAATTGGTCCAAACTGGGCTGGTTAGAGGCTCCCTCCACCATTAATTGGTCCAAACTGGGCTGGTTAGAGGCTCCCTCCACCATGAATTTGCCCAAACTGGGCTGTTTAGAGGCTCCCTCCACCATGAATTTGCCCAAACTGGGCTGGTTAGAGGCTCCCTCCACCATGAATTGGTCCAAACGGGTTTTTAGAGGCTCCCTTCACCATGAATTGGTCCAAACTTGGCTGTTTAGAGGCTCCCTCCACCATGAATTGGTCCAAACTGGGGTGGTTAGAGGCTCCCTCCACCATTAATTGGTCCAAACTGGGCTGGTTAGAGGCTCCCTCCACCATTAATTGGTCCAAACTGGGCTGGTTAGAGGCTCCCTCCACCATGAATTGGTCCAAACTGGGGTTTTTAGAGGCTCCCTCCACCATGAATTGGTCCAAACTTGGCTGTTTAGAGGCTCCCTCCACCATTAATTGGTCCAAACTGGGCTGGTTAGAGGCTCCCTCCACCATGAATTGGTCCAAACTGGGTTTTTTAGAGGCTCCCTCCACCATGAATTTGCCCAAACTGGGCTGTTTAGAGGCTCCCTCCACCATGAATTGGTCCAAACTGGGTTTTTTAGAGGCTCCCTCCACCATGAATTGGTCCAAACTGGGCTGGTTAGAGGCTCCCTCCACCATGAATTGGTCCAAACTGGGGTGGTTAGAGGCTCCCTCCACCATTAATTGGTCCAAACTGGGCTGGTTAGAGGCTCCCTCCACCATTAATTGGTCCAAACTGGGCTGGTTAGAGGCTCCCTCCACCATGAATTTGCCCAAACTGGGCTGTTTAGAGGCTCCCTCCACCATTAATTGGTCCAAACTGGGCTGGTTAGAGGCTCCCTCCACAATTAATTGGTCCAAACTGGGCTAATTAGAGGCTCCCTCCACCATGAATTGGTCCAAACTGGGTTTTTTAGAGGCTCCCTCCACCATGAATTTGCCCAAACTGGGCTGTTTAGAGGCTCCCTCCACCATGAATTGGTCCAAACTGGGCTGGTTAGAGGCTCCCTCCACCATGAATTTCCCAAAACTTGGCTGTTTAGAGGCTCCCTCCACCATGAATTGGTCCAAACTGGGCTGGTTAGAGGCTCCCTCCACCATGAATTGGTCCAAACTGGGCTGGTTAGAGGCTCCCTCCACCATTAATTGGTCCAAACTGGGCTGGTTAGAGGCTCCCTCCACCATGAATTTGCCCAAACTGGGCTGGTTAGAGGCTCCCTCCACCATGAATTGGTCCAAACTGGGTTTTTTAGAGGCTCCCTCCACCATGAATTTGCCCAAACTGGGCTGGTTAGAGGCTCCCTCCACCATGAATTGGTCCAAACTGGGCTGGTTAGAGGCTCCCTCCACCATGAATTTGCCCAAACTGGGCTGTTTAGAGGCTCCCTCCACAATTAATTGGTCCAAACTGGGCTGGTTAGAGGCTCCCTCCACCATGAATTTGCCCAAACTGGGCTGTTTAGAGGCTCCCTCCACCATGAATTGGTCCAAACTGGGTTTTTTAGAGGCTCCCTCCACCATGAATTGGTCCAAACTGGGCTGGTTAGAGGCTCCCTCCACCATGAATTTCCCAAAACTTGGCTGTTTAGAGGCTCCCTCCACCATGAATTGGTCCAAACTGGGCTGGTTAGAGGCTCCCTCCACCATGAATTTCCCAAAACTTGGCTGTTTAGAGGCTCCCTCCACCATGAATTGGTCCAAACTGGGCTGGTTAGAGGCTCCCTCCACCATTAATTGGTCCAAACTGGGCTGGTTAGAGGCTCCCTCCACCATGAATTGGTCCAAACTGGGTTTTTTAGAGGCTCCCTCCACCATGAATTTGCCCAAACTGGGCTGTTTAGAGGCTCCCTCCACCATGAATTGGTTCAAACTGGGCTGGTTAGAGGCTCCCTCCACCATTAATTGGTCCAAACTGGGCTGGTTAGAGGCTCCCTCCACCATTAATTGGTCCAAACTGGGCTGGTTAGAGGCTCCCTCCACCATGAATTTGCCCAAACTGGGCTGGTTAGAGGCTCCCTCCACCATGAATTGGTCCAAACTGGGTTTTTTAGAGGCTCCCTCCACCATGAATTTGCCCAAACTGGGCTGGTTAGAGGCTCCCTCCACCATGAATTGGTCCAAACTGGGGTTTTTAGAGGCTCCCTCCACCATGAATTTGCCCAAACTGGGGTGTTTAGAGGCTCCCTCCACCATGAATTTGCCCAAACTCTGCTGGTTAGAGGCTCAATCCACCCTGATTTTCAAAACAAATGTTGGTGCCAACCTCAACTTACTACAAGGGCCAAATTCACTGCTGGTGACAAGCTCTCCTCACTGCAAGTGCCAAATACACATGTTTCAAGGTGTTTTCCTACTGTCAGAGAGGTGGTATTGAGTGTGTAAAGTGTGTAGTTGTTAGGCTGTGATGTTGGGGTAATAGAGGGTCTTTGGTGTGTTAGATGCCCCCAGACATGCTTCCCCTGCTGTCCCAGTGTCATTCCAGAGGTGTTGGCATCATTTCCTGGGGTGTCATAGTGGACTTGGTGACCCTCCAGACACGGATTTGGGTTTCCCCCTTAACGAGTATCTGTTCCCCATAGACTATAATGGGGTTCGAAACCCGTTCGAACACACGAACATTGAGCGGCTGTTCGAATCGAATTTCGAACCTCGAACATTTTAGTGTTCGCTCATCTCTACTTTTTATATTTTTTAAAATTTTTTAATTTTTTTTTTTTGCATTTATTAGACCCCCTAGGGGTGTTGAACCCCAGGGGGTCTGATCACTAATGCAATGCATTACAATGCTAATGCATTGCAATGCATTGCAAAAAATCATCCTTTCTTTTGTAGGCTGCATAGACCAGCCTGCAAAAGAAAGAGATTGCAGACTGGCCGGGGAGCCTTGTAAAGGCTCCCAGCTGTCATGGCAACGTGACGTCGGCCCTGGAGCATGCGCCGCCGGGAAAATGGTGCCTTTGACCGTGGCGTCGGAGGGATTATTGCTCCAGGGACCAATCGGAGACATTAGAGCCGGTTGTCTACTGCTTAAAGACAGCGGCGGATGTCGGGAAGGGGTTAATGGTACCATTTGATATTCTGTACATTGTACTGGGAAGCTGGAAAAAAATTCTGAATGCGTTTGAATTGGTGAAAAAATTCAAATCACCCCCCTTTCCCTAGAACACATATAAAAGTAGTTAAAAACTGTCAAACACATACAGTACATGTTAGGTATCCCCATGTCTGAAATCGCCCGCTCTACAAATCTATAAAAATATTTTTCCTGTTCGGTAAACGCCGTAGCGGAAAAATTGTCAAAAGTGCCAAACTGCCGTTGTGACTTTCTTACAGGTTTCGTTTATACAGTATTCATTGTACATCCAAAAGAACCCGTCGCCTATATTTTATGGGTCAGAACAATTCTTGGGATACCAAATTTATTTAGTTTAATTTATAAATTAACCCCTTAAAAAATCAAAAACTTTGAAAAAAAAAATGTTTTTCTTAGAGTTGCCATAATCAGACCCATGACTTTTTTTTTTATATCTCCGTGTACAGCATGCATGGGGTTCTTTTTTTGCGGGGCCACATGTAGCTTTTAGCTATACTATTTTGGGGAATGTCTATTGCTATAAGACAAGTGAAACAACAATGGTTCAGCTCTTTTGTTTTTTATTTGCATTACGCGTTCACCATGTGGGGAATTTTTGTTTTAAGTTTGTAGACTGGGCATTTTTGGACCAGGGATACCTATTGTTATGGGTTTCACTTTATCTTCCAGGGGGTCTGATCACTAATGCAATGCGTTACAATACTGCATCAACATATAGTGCAGCCTACAATAGAAGTGAATGCTAAACAGATTGCCGGCCTCAGATCTCGTTTTGAAGACTGGAGAGGCGCCCAAAAATGGGGGCACCCATGTGCCGCCAAGAAAGTGTCTGTCCAAGGTGTTGAGGGCCTTAATACTGCTTATCAGTGCAAACCTGGTGGTCATATTTAAATACTCCCAAACCGCAAAACTATTATAGTGCATGTCGGGAATGGCGTAAACTTATGGATTACGCCAGTTTACTTCATGACCCATAAATTCCTGTTATCTGCCGCATATTTGTCTCATCAGTAAGCGTAAGATGATTTGTATCTGATTTTTTGTATTCATGCTAAAAATTGTACGGCTTTTGATGCGTGCTCCGAATATTTGTACCTTACAGCTTACGACTTAAGGTTTTTTTTTCTATGTTTTGCACCTAAAATTTTTCCTTTACTCCACCCTTGATTTTTTTTTTTATGCCTATTGGAGTAAGTATATAACGTCTACGTACCAATGTAAAATCAGGAACAGAAGAGGTATAGTGAAGGGCATAATTTCATCTATATATATATATATATATATATATATATATATATATAGTGCATATATCCCTAAATACCCACACAAGACTATACACTGCAATGCAGTCGGAGCCCTGTAAGCCAGCGTTCCTCTAAGCACTACGCTGCTGGAAGCATCCAGGTATTTTTAATGTGACTCTTGTCATTTCTAAGAACAGACTCTGATTATATATCGTGCAATGTGAATATTTTTGTTTGGTGCAGTAGAGCACATTATGGTATCTTTGCTCCCAAGCCTCAGGCAACGTAAAGGCTGACATCGATTTTAAGTTCCGGCTTTCATTCCAGACTGGAAAATCTAGGATTTCTCAGTGAGGTAACCTGATCCACATACAGACTAGTCATGTTGTGAGCAGAAGAATGAGCCTTTTTTCCCCAGTAACCCTCTGCATTGCAGTAGAAGCATGCCAGGAGTAAAGGTGACATACACTGATGAGCTTATAGAAAACCTCATGTATGTCAGATAGACTCGTAATACTGTATACCAATTGATGTGACACTGCAAGCCTACAGGGAGTTAGAGTTGCACAGGACCTGTAGAGGTCTAGGTTTCCTGCCGGTGCACAAATCAAATCCAGCATTGTGTTACTTAAAGGAGTTGACCAGTTTCGTATACCCATTTCTATATACCTTGTTAGGGGGTCTGATGTACACTGATCTCTTGAACAGCTGGAGAGTGGTTATAAAGACCGTCACTTACTGTCCATGAGCTGTCTTGCATTACACACAGATAACCCACTGATTAGAATGGTCATTGTGTAATGCTTATTTTCTCCTGTGGGGGTGCTGCAGGAAAATGTAATGTTTGTGTCAGATTTCCCCATATATTTTAAATTAATTTTTGGTTCTCCCAGCACTTTGTGATCTGTTTAGTAAGGGACGCTGATAACAAGAAGGGGATATTATTATAGTATTAGGTTGTTTTTTTTTTCCCCTAATTTGATATATACTGTGGGAGCAACCTAAAGAGGACATGAAACTGTGGGGACAACTGCAGGGGGAAGTGAAACTATGAGGGCACCCAGAAAAGGGATATGAAACTGTGGGGGCAACCTGGAGGGTGACATTTTACTGTGGGGGAAACTAGGAAGGGGGTATTATACTGTGGACACAACACGAAGAGAACATTATACTGTGAGGGCATCTGGAGGGGGCCATTGAGGTGGGACAGGTTAATATCTGAATGTCTCTGCCACTGGGAAGGGGGACAGGTTAAAGGGGTATTCCCACGTCGCATACTCACCAGTCTTCGTTGCTGTAAAATCTTCTGTCTTCCTGCTTTGTTGCGTCATTGGTGGGCGGGATTACATATGCAAAGCCAGCGGCGAGATGCCGCTGGCCCTGTGTGCACGCTCATAGACCAGTCTAGCCTTCACAATGCGAATACAGACCCAGCATCCGCCTCTCTATTACAGCGGATGCCGGGTCTGTATTCACATTGTGAAGGCTAGACTGGTCTCACCATCTATGAGCGTGCATGCAGGGCCAGAGGCATCTCGCCGCTGGCTTTGCATATGTGAATACAGACCCAGCATCCGCTGTAATAGAGAGGCGGATCCTGGGGACGGTTAGACGCTGGCACAGATGCCTGCAACATCGCTATGCTCCTGCCCTGCATGAAGCCAGCAGCGGCAAGAGCGATGCTGCTCTTCCGCTCATGCCGCTGCTGGCTTCATGCAGGGCAGGAGCATAGCAATGTTGCAGGCATCTGTGCCGGCGTCTAACCGTCCCCGGCATCCGCCTCTCTATTACAGCGGATGCCGGGTCTGTATTGGCGGCCCCTTCCCCCAAAGTGTAACCTACCCCCCCCCTCCAGGCTCGCTCCCGTGCACATAGCCCCTCCCCCCTCCCCCCTCAGAGCAGCAGATACATCACTTGACTTATGACCAGATAAGTCAAGGGATGTGTAAAAAAAAAAAAAAATTGAATAAAGTAATATAGTGGACAAACAAAGCAGTTTTGCTGAAGCAATGTATTTAGGAAAAGTCTTACATTCACACTAACAAGCAGTATATAAGTGGTGGTGATGGGAGTGGGGGAGGGGGAGTCTAATTATGAACTTTACAATAAGACAATTCAATAATAATTTATGCCTAACAGCATTTTTTTTAGTTTTTGATTGCAAGTGTGTACTTTAATGGTACTGGTCTAATATAAGCTACTGTAGTGATATTACAAATGCAAAAACATAGATCTATCTATCTATCTATCTATCTATCTATCTATCTATCTATCTATCTATCTATCTATCTATCTATCTTTCTATCTATCTATCTATCTATCTATCTATCTATCTATCTATCTATCTATCTATCTCCTATCTGTCTATCTATCTATCTATCTATCTATCTATCTATCTATCTCCTATCTGTCTATCTATCTATCTATCTATCTATCTATCTATCTATCTATCTATCTCCTATCTGTCTATCTATCTATCTATCTATCTATCTATCTATCTATCTAAAAAACCCTTTTGCCTGGAGAGGGGTTTCTGCCATGCAATTTGTGGGATAATCCCCAGATTTGCTGGTGCTGCTCCAACTATTTTTCTTTGATATCTATCTATCTATCTATCTATCTATCTATCTATCTATCTATCTATCTATCCATCTCCTATCTATCTATCTATCTATCTATCTATCTATCTGATGTAGCAGAGCCGAGGGTGCGCTACAACCCTTGTGCACACTCGGCTCTGCTACATCAGAGCTGAGGGTGCACTGGAACCTTTGTGCACACTCAGCTCACGCTAATAGAATGCATTGGCCAGCGCTGATTGGCCAATGCATTCTATTAGCCTGATGAAGCAGAGCTGAATGTATGTGCTTAGCTCAACTACTCCACCAGCGTAGTTGAGCTAAGCACACACATTCAGCTCTACTTCATCATGCTAATAGAATGCATTGGCCAGCGCTGATTGGCCAGAGTACGGAATTCGACCAATCAGCGCTGGCTCTGCTGGAGGAGGCAGAGTCTAAGGTCAGACCAGAATGGAGACTGGTGTGGAGCGATCTTAGACTCCGCCTCCTCCAGCAGAGCCAGCACTGATTGGTCGAATTCCGTACTCTGGCCAAACAGCGCTGTCCAATGCATTCCTATGGGAAAAAGTTAGCTTGCGAAAATCGCAAGCTGACAGGGATTTCCATGAAATAAAGTGACTTTTATGCCCCCAGACATGCTTCCCCTGCTGTCCCAGTGTCATTCCAGAGGTGTTGGCATCATTTCCTGGGGTGTCATAGTGGACTTGGTGACCCTCCAGACACGGATTTGGGTTTCCCCCTTAACGAGTATATGTTCCCCATAGACTATAATGGGGTTCGAAACCCATTCGAACACTCAAACAGTGAGCGGCTGTTCGAATCGGATTTCGAACCTCGAACATTTTAGTGTTCGCTCATCTCTAGCCGCTACCGCTGCATTTTTTTTTTTAATAGGCCGTTACCGGATGGAGTTACTCCAGCTCGTAATGGGCCCTACTTACTTACCGATCCTGACAGGGGCCGGGATCGTTAAGTGGCACCGCGGGCTCCGCAAACATCATTATTATACTCAGGGGTCTTTTCAGACCCCCGAGTATAATGATCGGAGGCCGGGAGAGGTAAGCAAACATAACAAACAGTGTTACTTACCTCTCCATTCTCCGCGAAGGCTTCGGGGCCTACTTATGTGACGTCTCAGATGTCACATGACCGGGGCCTGCGTCCTTATGCGTCGCGATGCAGGCCCCTGGTCACAGAGTATAATAATTGTTAATGGATGTCCACAATGGAGCATAATGCTGGGTGATGGGGCCACTATGAGGCATAATACTGTGTGCAGGGGCAACTATGGGGCATAATACTGAGTGAAGGGGCCACTATGGGGTATAATGCTGTGTGCAGGGGCAACTATGCGGCATAATACTGGGTGATGGGGCAACTATGCGGCATAATACTGGGTGAAGGGGCCACTATGGGGAATAATAGTGCTTGCAGAAATGCGGGGAGGGGGGGTTGGTTGTGGTCTTCGGTGTCGGTGGGGGGGGGGGCCCATGTCAAAGGTTCGCCATGGGGCCCCGCCATTCCATCTATCTATCTATCTATCTATCTATCTATCTATCTATCTATCTTAAACTAATGGGATTCAAATGAATAACCAATAAAGGTCACATTTTCGTGGGTGAGGCTTCTTTTTCCGAGATTACTTATTCAATTTAGTAGCATGAACAAACTCATTCATTCATTCATTCATTCATTCATTCATTCATTCATTCATTCATTCAATGTTTGACCCCCTACTTCTGTCTAATAAGAATAGTAAATGGGTTCTTTAGTGGATAGAACATTGAAATCACGATCTAGTTGAGTCAAACTTTAAGAATTACTCAAAAGTGACCAGTGTTCTATGTGGCCTTCAATGTGCGACAGTGATTTATACAGTAAACCTGAATGGGGTGTCCAAGAGTAGATATTTATAGCCGATCCTTACCCACCTCGTAGCTCCAATGATCAGCTTCTTCTTAAGGATGGGCCATCAATCTCCAGATCAATCCATTTACTATGGAAATTCCGAAAGAAACATTATTTGAAGGGATTGTCAAATTTTGTCAACACTTTGTTCAGAAACCCCACCAAGATTGTAACGGATTCTAGAGCAGAAAGATGGACTTGATGTGGTTCTCAGCTCTCACCAAGAGAGGAGGTCACAAGTGACGGACACTTCTGTAGTATAACAAAGAATATAACAAGTACCAGAATGAATGAACTACAAATCAAAATTATTACCAGCTGTGCACAAGTCATCCAGAAATTACATTAATTTGAGATTCAATAGCAATAAATAAATTATAATAATAAAATAATGGCACTTGTTTAATGTATTAGTAGAATGTAAGGCACTGTTCACACATGTATTAAGCCAGTTTCATGGAGGTGTTGGTTTTTTAAACACTATAAACCCAATGAACCCCATTGTAATAGATCGGTTTGAAAGCAACTTGTTGTACCTGTCATCAGGGCCGGCTCCAGGTTTTTATGGGCCCTTGGGCGACAGAGCCTCAGTGGGCCCCCTTGTAAAGGAGGCGGGGGAGTCGAGACACTGTGCGTCGCAGATGAAGCGAGTGACGTCATGCAGGAGTGTGGCGTCACCAACGCCATACCTCCCAATTTTTAAAGAGAAAAAATTTGGCTCCACCCACTTTTGTTGATTCCACCCATTCTCATTCATTTATCATGTGCTCCCACACAGTACAATCCTCCTACAGTCACCCGTAAATTATATGCCCCCCCTCCATCTCTCCCCCAGTTTCATATACACCCTTCCTTTGCCCCCAGTTTCATGTCCCCCCTCCATCTCTGTCCCCAGTTTCATCACGTTCTTCCCCCTTCATCTGCCCACAGTTTCATGTCCCCCGTCTCTGCCCCAGTGTCATGCTGTTCTCTCCCCACCCCCTTCATCTGCCCCAGTGTCATGCGTTCCCCCTCCCCTTCATTTGCCCCCAGTTTCATTGGGCCCCCTCCATCTTTGTCCCCAGTTTCATGCTGTTCTCTCCCCACCACCTTCATGTTCTCCAGTTTCATGCCATTCCCCCCCTCCCCTTTATTTGCCCCCCAGTTTCATGGGCCCCCTTATGTTCCACCTTTATATTTAATACAAAACAAACACACTCACCTTCCATCACTCACCTTCCATCGATCCCCCGACGCTCCTCTCTCCAGTCACATACGCGATTAAAGCAGGAGCTGTGAGTTCAGCTCCTGCTTAGCTGCGGCCCGGCTTGCGTGTGTAGGCGCGATGGGATGACGTCATCGCGCCTACACACGCAAGCCGGGCCGGAGCTTTAAAGCAGGAGCTGAACTCACAGCTCCTGCTTTAATCGCGTATGTATTCCAGCTCATCGGCTGACGGACGCCGATGAGCTGAAATCGTGACAGGCAAGTGCCGGGGGGCCCCCAGAGGCTCTGTGGGCCCCGGCACTTGCCCGACTATGCCGTGCGCTGACGCCGGCCCTGCCTGTCATGGCGCCATTAAATAAAAATGACATGACAACTTTTAAAACTATGATATAATAAATTAAGTAATTTTTTTAATGTGTCAATAAGTTTGTTTTTTTTTTAAATTCCTTAATTTTTAACTAACGTACCTCAAAAAGTACAGATACTTTTTAAATTGCATTCGAAAGACCTATGTGTCTCCATGGTAGCAGACTACAACGTAACCCTGTGTACTCTGATCTCGCCGCCATCGTCCATCTGCTCACAGTACTTACAAGTTGGTAAATTAACAAGAAATAGGGAACAGATGGAAGGAAACATAACTGCTGGATCAGACTACACAGTGTTTGTCGTCTGTTACCATGGAGACAGATAGGTCTGCAAAGACATGAAACTGCTACTTTTTGAAAAGTTGCTTCAAATTTTTTAAAAAAAGATTTTTGAAATTATTTAAAAAATGGTTGGATTTAGCATTTAATATTATTTTATTTACTTAATACTGCATGGAATAGAAATTCTCAGACAAAGTGGTGTATAGTATGTAATAATATAAGACAGAGTGTACAAACCAAATACTTATAGGGTAATAAATATCAAGAAAAAAAAAAAAAAAAAAAAAAAAAAAAAATAATAATAATAAAAAATAATATATATACATATATATATATATATATATATATATATATATATATATATATATATATATATATGTAAAATCAAATACATTTGGGGTAGTAAATATCAAGAAAATATATAAAAAAAATCAAATATATTTAGAGTAGTAAATATCAAGAAAATATTTTAAAAAATCCAATATATTTGGGGTTTTAAATATCAAGAAAATATAAAAAAATCAAATACATTTAGGGTTGTAAATATCAAGAAAATATTTTTAAAAAAATCAAATTTATTTGGGGTAGCAAATATCAAGAAAATATTTTTTTTAAATCAAATATGATTGGGTTGTAAATATCAAGAAAATATAAAATAAAATCAAATACATTTAGGATAGTAAATATAAAGAAATATTTTTTAAAAAAGCTAATTTATTTGGGGTAGTACCGTATATGCTCGAGTATAAGCCGACCCAAATATAAGCCGAGACCCCTAATTTTACCACAAAAAAACTGGGAAAACTTATTGACTCGAGTATAAGCCGAGGGGGGGAAATGCAGCAGCTACTGGGAAATTTCAAAAATTAAAATGGTCGGAGTTTTTGGGTGCAGTAGATGCTGGGAAAGGGGAGGGGGTGTTTTGGTTGTCTGTCTGCCCCTTCCCTGAGCTTCAGGACTGAGTTTTTTTTCCCCCACTTGGAGTTCAGCCTGGCTGTATATAGGGGATCTGCAGTGCTCCTATTAACCCCTTCCCAACAGAACAGGAGAACTGCAGATCCCCTATATTCAGTAGACACAGGGATACCTAATGTGTTTGTTTTTCACAGTAATTTCCTACTTTTATATGTATTCCAGGGAAAGGAGGGATTTACAATTTTTATTTACTTAATTTTTTTATTATATTTTTTAAAGCTTTTTTTCTCACTATTTTATGGGACATTCTATACATTACTATTGTGGCTGGTCATAGACCCCTCCCCCCAAAAAATAAATATATATATATATATATATATATATATATATATATATATACATATATATATTTTTTTTTTTCTTGCTTGACTCGAGTATAAGCCGAGGGAGGCTTTTTCAGCACAAAAACTGTGCTGAAAAATTCGGCTTATACTCGAGTATATACGGTAAATATCAAGAGAGTATAAAAAAAAAACAAATATATTTGGGGTAGTAAATATCAAGTAAATATAAAAAAAATCTAATTTATTTGTGATAGTAAATATCAACAAAGTATAAAAAAACCAAATATATTTGGGGTAGTAAATATCAATAAAATATTTAAAAAATTAAAATTATTCAAACTACTGCTTCCCCTCTGAAAACGGCTTTCATCTCTCCCGATACATATCTAAAATATCCATTTTCAGCTTGACCTTCTTCTAAACATTTTCTAAATAACAGATGATTAGAAAAATGTAAGGCGTTAATTAATCATAAAAAATAAAAATATTTTTTATTTTTTTTTTTTTTTTTCCTCCTTCTCTTCAGTTTGTCTCCATGCCAGCTAAAACGTTAAATGAAACTGATTACGGTTTATATACATTTTCTCATGGCAGAAAGAAGCCTGCAGTCAAACATTGCATAATAAACCTAATTTGATATATCAAAGTTGATGGCGAACATAGTATAAGAGCAGGAATTCCATGTCCATGCGGTGGTTCGCTATTTCCTGAAGGGATGAAATTGGTGCGGCAGTAAAGAACGAGAGCTAGTTCTAACTTTTACAACCAAGTTTTTTCCATTATCCTTAAATGGTTTTCCCATTCCAACTTTTTTTTTTTTCTTTTATGTATTTTTGAGGTTCCCCCTTTCTCGGGCCTCCTTTTCTATCCATCACTAAAGAGTCTTGAATTCCCCTCAGTAATCATAATTATAAACATATGCCTCGAGCCCAGGCGACCACCGCTAAACATAGGAGTTACTTTTCTTCCTTTGCTTTTTACATCCCCCGACCTTTACGTGAAAAAATATCTTGTATTTAACCAGCAGTTTTTGCAGCCTAAGTACAAGTCAGACAGAGTCCCTTGGTCGCTGAATATACTGATGTGCTGCCAACATTTTATAAAGAATACCCTTGCCCTTGTCATATAACATCTAGTAGAACATGGCTGGAATAAGTACTAATGAGTCCTTTATTTTTCCTCTTGATGTGCTCAAATAGGTAACAAAATCTGGTGTATTTTCCTAAATCTACCACCAGTGGCCACTGTTCCTCTTACACTGAGCTATTGCATTGCACTTCCACTCCTCACCACTGGAGGCTCCTGTATTTATCCTAGGATTTGCAAATTGCAAATTTGAAGCCATCTTGTTTCCTGTTTGGGCCTATTTATACCCATGAGGCAGGTCAGCCATTGCTCGAGTATTGTGACTTGTTCCAGTCTCCTGCTCTTCAGAATTGTCTTTCCCAGACAGTTTCTACTCCGCTGTGTTATCACCTTGCGATCCTCACTTCAAGCCGCACCCAGGACTACAACTTTACTATTCCTAACTGCGCCTGGCTTATTCCATTGGGCCACCGTATTTCAGCCGTGTCTACCAGTAGCGTAATAAGGTGTCTCACAAGATAGTCAACATTTCAAGACAATATCGTTTTGTGTTTTGTATCACAAAGTGATTCCCTTTATGTGTTTTTGTGTCTACTATTATTTATTTTATGAATTGCAGCCCTTTAAAGGGATTCTGTCACCAGAACCCAACATATCAACCCAACCCTGCACATAGGTTAGGGCCACCTGAATCAAACAGTGTGTTCTCCTTGTGAATCAAGGCCTCCATTGCCAAGATGTTTGTGATTATCCTCTTTGGAGCAACAGCAATTCCTTCATTGCTCCAAAGGGGTAATTTACATATTGCCAAAAACAGAGGCAGTGAGAGGCAGAAGCAAAGGGAAAACATAATCTGATTGGGGTGACCTTAACTTATCTATCTGAGGGGCTGGGTTGATATGCTGGGTTCTGGAGACAGATGGGCTTTGTTGTGCCAGGTTCACAGCAGTCTTCAGGTTTATGTTCATGGGGTCTGATTGGGGACAGAAACCTAATTCACTTGAAAAAGCCGTTACCCACGGAAACTATAGTCTATGGGGTCTGCCGGGTTTCCACCCAATTTCTGCCAAAAAAATGAGCAGAGAAAAGGCCTTTCTCTCTGCATTTTGTAAGTGGAATGATGGACGGAATGGGCCACGAGCACACATGTGAATCCAAACTCAGCATGGTGCAATATTGTACTGATTTGGTTTCCTGAGAGATTGGAGTGGATAGGGTGGATGTGAATGATGAATGAATGTGAAAAATAGAGATGAGCAAACAGTAAAATGTGCAATATTCGATATTCGTTTCGAGTAGCCCCTCAATATTCGACTGCTCAAATCGGATATCGAATCCTATTATACTCTATGGGGGAAAATGCTCGTTTCAGGGGTAGGCAACATTCGATCAAATTATACTTACCAAGTCCACGAGTGAGGGTCGGGATGGATTCTCCGAGAAGTCTTCTCCGTGCAGCGTCCCCGTGGCGTCTTCCGGCTCTGAATTCACTCTGCTAGGCATCGGGCCTGGGCAGAGCTGACTGCGCATGCCCGCACTACAAGAAAATGGCCGCTTATAGTCAAAGCGGCCATTTTCTTGTAGAGAGGGCATGCGCAGTCAGCTCTGCCCAGGCCCAATGCCTGGCAGAGTGAATTCAGAGCCAGAAGCCACTGCGGGGACGCTGCACGGAGTAGACTTCTAAAGGTAGGAGAAGAACCAGCGTTGATTGGCTGACTGCATATTCTTCCCATGGTCCTTTGCAAAGTGGAGTGCTAAAAGCTTAATGAGTCTCCACACACCTATATGGTGGTCTCTCCCTAAGGAGTGACAATATCCCCTTAACCCTGTCTAAGCCTCTCACCTCTACCAGGTTATAGTCCTCTCTACATTGAGCTGAAGAGATGCAAGTACATCGAAACAGCTGTCCTCAATTGAGAGACTATACCTGGTAATAATCCCAGTGTCATTGCAAAACAAAGGCCTCTTGGAAGGTCGGGCATGACGCAAAAGGGAGCAGCCTTTATTGGGTTATTTCACTGGAATTCTGTCTTCCCAACTACATCAGGGAAGATAGGCTTGCACATTCCATTGAGCGCCCTCTATTGGTTTGCAATACAGAGGCAGCATCTGACTTCCTAATTACATCATGGAAGACAGATTTGTATATTCTTCCCATGGCTGACTGTATAGCATTCGGCCAATCAACGCTGGTTCTGCATCAAATTTTTCCATTCGAATAGTGAGTGGTACTCGATCGAGTACGAGTATTTCAAATACCGTAGTATTCGATCGAATACCTACTCGATCGAATACTACTAGTGAATCTCTAGTGGAAAACCTTCCCATACCTCTATGTGAAGACACAGTAAGGCCCCAAAGACTTCTGTGGGTACAATATTATGATACAATTCTACCGATGTGTCTACTCTTAACTTTTAACAAATTTCATCAAAAATTACAATTTCTCCAAATACCCTGAGAGTCTGAAATCACAACACCTGAGTGGTCAAACCTAGACAAATGCAGCATGTACATCTTGTAAATGATGGTTGTGAAATGTTATTTTTTTCCCCAAAGCTAGTCATCCCACCGCACACACCTCAGGATAGGTTGAGTCAAGACCAAAGACGAGAGGGCACATCTGTATGTCGATGTAATAGACCATCTGAACAATCCTTTGTATTACCAGGTGCTTTCCAAGGATTGATGTTTGGGAACAGATAGGTGTGTGGGTAAACTTCTTGACAATTTTCAGTCTATGGTTCTAATTTTCAAATTTACTTTCTAGCAGTGAAAGGGTCAACAAACTCAGCCATTCTGAATGTAATTGGGTTTTACAGCTATGACAGAGCGTCTCCATTTCAGGAAATTTCAGGCAAGTTGTTGTATTAAAAATAGCATGTTTCTGCCAAGGAAAATCTTGTTTTTGTCTTCATGTTCTAAACACATGTTCACTGTTCCATTTGGTATATAGATAGCTACATTATTTAGAGGTTGGATGTATAATATCTAACAAAGAAGAATTCGACTCAACTCTTATCCTGACATGTATGTAGTCATTATTCCTGCCATAGAGTTAACCCTAAAAATCCCAATTTTTTAACATCCTCCTCTAATAAGGAATGTTTAATTTGTCAGTCTAATGTTCCCAGTGTATTAGTTCCTTTGGTTCCTCTTGTAGATAAGTCAATATGCTACACTTTACGTCTACTAGTCCTTATTTCCCTTATACACAGTCCAGTCCCATTAATGTGACCACCTGTAAAAATCCAGAATAACCACCTTTGGCAGAGCGGACCGCTGCAAGACGTGCAGGAAGAGAGGGGATGTTGTGATGATGGTCACTGGGATGTTGAGCCATGCCGACTCCAGTGCCGTGGCCAGCTGCGCTAGGTTACGCGGTTGAGCATCCATGGCGCGAACCCCCCGATCAAGATGGTCCCACAGATTCTCGATTGGGTTCAAGTCCGGGGAATTTGCTGGCCAAGCGAGTATGGTAAACTCATCCTGGTGCTTCTTGAACCCTGCATGTACACTGCGTGCTTTATGACACGTCACATTGTCCTGCTGGTAGATGCCATCATCCTGAGGAAAAACAATTCACAGGTAGGGGTGACCATGGTCTGTAAGGATAGATGCATACTTGTGTTGATCCATCGTGCCTTCCACAATGATGAGGGCACCCAGATGGCTGATGACACGTGCCTTCTGCCATTGGTTATTTAATGTTGACGTCAAAAGTAGGCGGTGGTCACATTAATAGGACTGGACTGTGTATAAGACAATGGAGGCTGAAATAGAGTACTTTAATGCAGATTTCTCTTTCGGCCTCTATCGTCTTATATTGGTAATTCAGCTTCATGATAGGAAATTCATCAGTTGAAATATTTTGTAGAAATGCTGAAATCTACAAAAGATTTATCTCCACCTGATTGAGACTATTAATATTATTATATCCTTTTCTACAAAGCTTGTTTGTGAGTGTACAGAAAAACGATATCAACATTATTTTTTCCCAAAAGGAAAAGATACCAGAGAAGAATAAACGGAGAAAATATCATCTGTTTCTCAAGACATAGCTCGAAATATTGAATAAGTATGTGGAGGAGAAGCTTTCTACTTGTATTGTAATAGTACAGTGCTCTGCCTCTATATATAATGAGCAGACTCTCTTCCTCTCTCCTTCAGTTTTTCTTCTATCCTTCCTTCTTTCCCTCCCTTCCTTTCTTCCTCCTTCCTACACCCCTTCTCTTTTCTTTACTTCTATCCTTACTTTCCCCATTCTTCCATACCTCTCTTCCTTCTTTACTTCCCTCCTATCCTCTTTCTTTGTCTCTCACTTCCATACATCCCAGGCTTCCCTCCCTTCCTTCTCTATTTCTTGCCTCTTTCCTCACTTCCCTCCCTCTTCCCTACCTCTCTTCCTTCCTTCCTTCCTTCCTTCCCTCTCTACCTTCCTTCTCACTCCCATACCTCCTTTCCTTCCTTTTTTTCTTGTATTCCTCTTTCCTTCCTTGCCTGTTGCCTTCCCTCCCTTTTCTACCCTCCTTCCCTCCCACTTTGATACCTTCTTTTCTTCCCTCCTTTCTTTGTTCCTTGCCTCTCTGTTTACTATTTTCTTCCTTTCTTCTCCTTCCTTCCTTCTACCTTCTTTCTTTCTGTCAGTCCTTTATTTCCTTCCCTCCATCTCTCCTACCTCTCTTCCTCCCTTCCCTCCCTTTCTTCTCTGTTACTTCTCTGCCTCTTTTCTTACTTCTCTCCCTCTTACAAGCCCCTCTTCCTTCCCTTACTTCTCTCCTCTATTGTCTTTCCTTCCCTCCCTTCTCCCTACTTCTCACCCTGCCCTCTCTCTTCATTGCTTCCTCCTTGCTGCTTTCCTTATTTCCCACCGTTTTTCATACCTCCCTCCATTCCTTCTTTACTTCCCTCCATTTTCTCTACTTACCTTCCTTCATTTCTCCCACTCTTCCTTCCTTCTCTGGTCCGTGCCTCCCTGTTTGCCTCTCTTTTACTCCCTTCCCTCTTCTATACCTTCCTTATTTCTTTACTTCTCTCTTTCCTCCCTCTTTCCCACTTTATTTCCCTCCCTTGCTCGCTCCATCCTTCCCTCCTTCTACAAAAGATTTATCTCCACCTATTACTGTTATGATTTTGTTATTGGTGAATGTACAGCAAATTATTTCAAAATGATTCTTAACAAAAGGAAACCTTACCAGAAAATTATAAAATGAGAAAAAATAGTCTTTTTAAGACATAGGTCTAAATATTGGACATGAATATGGGGAAATGGCTTCTACCTGTAATGTAATAATACAGTATTCTTCCTTATATATAAGCATACACTTTGCTTGTTCTTCCTTTCTTCCTTCTTTCCTTACCTCATTCCTGTTTTCTTGCTTCCTGCCTCTGCTTCTCTCCCTCCCTTCATTCATTTTTTCTTCCTTGCCTCTCACTTGCCTCCTTGCCTTACTTCCCTTCATGTTCCATAACTCCCTTGCTTCCTTCCTTACTCACTTCCCCCTTCTCTCCCTGTTCTCTACCACCCTTCCCTCTTTTCTCTATTGTTTCTTTCCTTACTTAGTTCCTGCTATCGCCTTCACTTATTTCTTTCTTCCTTCTTTCTTCCCCTCCTTCCTTTCTTATTCCCATCTCTCCTTTTTGCTTCTTTCCATCCATCCATCCATCCTATGTTTTATTCCCTCCATGTTTCTACCCTCCTTACTTACCTTCATATTACATTCTCACATTCTTCCTTACTCATTTTCCTCCTTCCTAGTTCCCTATCCCCTTTTTTCCTTCCTTCCTTCCTTCCTTCCTTCCTTCCTTCCTTCCTTCCTTCCTTCCTTCCTTCCTTCCTTCCTTCCTTCCATCCATCCATTCTATGTTTTATTCCCTCCTCACTTCTATCATCCTCACTTGCCTATCCTCCTTACTTACCTCCATTCTCCCATTCTGTCTTACTCCCCTCCCTCCTTAGCTCCCAGTTGCCTATCACCAGCCTTCCTTCCTTCCTTCCTTCCTTCCTTCCTTCCTTCCTTCCTTCCTTCCTTCCTTCCTTCCTTCCTTTTCTCTTTCCCTCTTTCCTTCCTTCCTTCCTTCCTTCCTTCCTTCCTTCCTTCCTTCCTTCCTTCCTTCCTTCCTTCCCTTCATCCATCCATTCATCCATTCTATGTTTTTCTCGCTCCCGACATCCATATTTTTTTCCTTCCTCCTACCTTTTCCTTTCCTTCAATTTTCCCCTCCCTTTTTTAACAATACATCACAGGTGAAAAAAAGCTCTTTTAAATGTAAAACGATTTTTTAAAAAATAAAATAAAAATAAAAATTGCTACCTGCCAATTCACAAATATCTCAGCCAGATCTAAAATCTAAAAAAAAAATTGCAAGATGTAGAATTTTCTTTGAATTTTCTACCAGTATTTTCAAGTCTCAGCAAACTGGCAACGACAGTGTTAAGCAGCAGGCAGGGTAAGAGAAATCTATTGTTCCGAGCTGCACAGCAGATTCTTGCTGCAGCTTTTCAAGGCAGAATTCTCGCCGGATTAATATTTTAACTCCTTCATTTCCCAACTGCATCATTGACAAGCAATAAAAAAATCTACTTTTATCTTATTTTCTGTGCCGTTTTACAAAATACAAATGTAATATCATAAATCGTTGAGCAATGTACGTCAGGATACCATAATGATATATCAGCCATAGAATAGAGGAAACCACTGATACCGTTACATTTACAAATTAACCTATGTTAATATGCAACCATGACCAGTGTTAACCATTAGAGATGAGCGAACAGTGTTCTATCGAACACATGTTCGATCGGATATCAGGGTGTTCGCTATGTTCGAATCGAATCGAACACCGCGTGGTAAAGTGCGCCAAAATTCGATTCCCCTCCCACCTTCCCTGGCGCCTTTTTTGCACCAATAACAGTGCAGGGGAGGTGGGACAGGAACTACGACACCGGGGGCATTGAAAAAAATTGGAAAAAGTCATTGGCTGCCGAAATCAGGTGACCTCCATTTTAGACGAATAGTGGATTTCAAATCCGGGTCATATGAGAATGTGAACTTTGTGACTATGAGACAGGGATAGCTGTACAGGCAGGGATAGCTAGGGATAACCTTTATTTAGGGGGGAATGTTATTAAAAATAACTTTTTGGGGCTCTATCGGGTGTGTAATTGTGATTTTTGTGAGATAAACTTTTTCCCATAGGGATGCATTGGCCAGCGCTGATTGGCCGAATTCCGTACTCTGGCCAATCAGTGCTGGCCAATGCATTCTATTAGCTTGATGAAGCAGAGTGTGCACAAGGGTTCAAGCGCACCCTCGGCTCTGATGTAGCAGAGCTGAGGCTGCACAAGGGTTCAAGCGCACCCTCGGCTCTTATGTAGGAGAGCCGAGGGTGCACTTGAACCCTTGTGCACCCTCGGCTCTGCTACATCAGAGCCGAGGGTGCGCTTGAACCCTTGTGCACACTCTGCTTCATCAAGCTAATAGAATGCATTGGCCAGCGCTGATTGGCCAATGCATTCTATTAGCCCGATGAAGTAGAGCTGAATGTGTGTGCTAAGCACACACATTCAGCACTGCTTCATCACGCCAATACAATGCATTAGCCAGTGCTGATTGGCCAGAGTACGGAATTCGGCCAATCAGCGCTGGCTCTGCTGGAGGAGGCGGAGTCTAAGGTCGGACCTGAATGGAGACTGGTGTGGAGCGATCTTAGACTCCGCCTCCTCCAGCAGAGCCAGCGCTGATTGGTCGAGTTCCGTACTCTGGCCAATCAGCGCTGGCCAATGCATTCTATTAGCGTGAACTGAGTTTGCACAGGGGTTCTAGTGCACCCTCGGCTCTGCTACATCAGATTGCTACATCTGATGTAGCAGTGCCGAGTGTGCATCAGATGTGTAGTTGAGCAAAACTGACTCAGCACTGCTAAGTCTCTGCATTCGCATAGGAATGCATTGGCCAGCCTTCGGCCAATCAGCGCTGGCTCTGCCGGAGGAGGCGGAGTCTAAGGTCGGACCTGAATGGAGACTGGTGTGGAGCGATCTTAGACTCCGCCTCCTCCAGCAGAGCCAGCGCTGATTGGTCGAGTTCCGTACTCTGGCCAATCAGCACTGGCCAATGCATTTCTATGGGGAAAAGTTAGCTTGCGAAAATCGCAAACTGACAGGGATTTCCATGAAATAAAGTGACTTTTATGCCCCCAGACATGCTTCCCCTGCTGTCCCAGTGTCATTCCAGGGTGTTGGTATCATTTCCTGGGGTGTCATAGTGGACTTGGTGACCCTCCAGACACGAATTTGGGTTTCCCCCTTAACGAGTTTATGTTCCCCATAGACTATAATGGGGTTCGAAACCCATTCGAACACTCGAACAGTGAGCGGCTGTTCGAATCGAATTTCGAACCTCGAACATTTTAGTGTTCGCTCATCTCTATTAACCATTAGAGATGAGTGAACAGTGTTCTATCGAACTCATGTTCGATCGGATATTAGGCTGTTCGGCATGTTCGAATTGAATCGAACACCGCGTGGTAAAGTGCGCCATTACTCGATTCCCCTCCCACCTTCCCTGGCGCCTTTTTTGCTCCAATAACAGCGCAGGGTAGGTGGGACAGGAACTACGACACCGGTGACGTTGAAAAAAGTAGGCAAAACCCATTGGCTGCCGAAAACATGTGACCTCTAATTTAAAAGAACAGCGCCGCCCAGGTTCGCGTCATTCTGAGCTTGCAATTCACCGGGGACGGAGGTTTCCGTCCAGTTAGCTAGGGCTTAGATTCTGGGTAGGCAGGGACAGGCTAGGATAGGAAGGAGAAGACAACCAACAGCTCTTGTAAGAGCTAAATTCCAGGGAGAAGCTTGTCAGTGTAACGTGGCACTGACGGGCTCAATCGCCGCAACCCAGCTTTCCCAGGATTCTGAATGGAATACACTGACAGTGTATTCCCGTATACCCGATATATACCCCCGATACCCGTTCCAACGGTGTGCCCCCCCACCTTCACCCCAGAAATACACTGCAAGTCCCCTAGCAATAGAATTGGGGCTATATACACCCACTATTTTTGCTACTGCCATATAGTGCCATTGTCTGACTGGGAATTCAAAGAATATATTGGGGTTACGTGCACCCACAATTTTTGCTGCTGGTATATAGTGCCATTGTCTGACAGGGAATTCAAAGAATATATTGGGGTTATAAATACCCTCATTTCTTGCTACTGGTATATAGTGCCAGTTTCTGACTGGTAATTCAAAGAATATATTGGGGTTACGTGCACCCACAATTTTTGCTACTGGTATATAGTGCCATTGTCTGACTGGGAATTCAAAGAATATATTGGGGTTACAAATACCCTCATTTCTTGCTACTGGTATATAGTGCCATTGTCTGACTGGGAATTCAAAGAATATATTGGGGTTACAAATACCCTCATTTCTTGCTACTGCCATATAGTGCCAGTTTCTGACTGGTAATTCAAAGAATATATTGGAGTTACGTGCACCCACAATTTTTGCTACTGGTATATAGTGCCATTGTCTGACTGGGAATTCAAAGAATATATTGGGGTTACAAATACCCTCATTTCTTGCTACTGCCATATAGTGCCAGTTTCTGACTGGTAATTCAAAGAATATATTGGGGTTACGTGCACCCACAATTTTTGCTACTGGTATATAGTGCCATTGTCTGACTGGGAATTCAAAGAATATATTGGGGTTACAAATACCCTCATTTCTTGCTACTGCCATATAGTGCCAGTTTCTGACTGGTAATTCAAAGAATATATTGGGGTTATAAATACCCTCATTTCTTGCTACTGGTATATAGTGCCATTGTCTGACTGGGAATTCAAAGAATATATTGGGGTTATAAATACCCTCATTTCTTGCTACTGGTATATAGTGCCATTGTCTGACTGGGAATTCAAAGAATATATTGGGGTTACAAATACCCTCATTTCTTGCTACTGCCATATAGTGCCAGTTTCTGACTGGTAATTCAAAGAATATATTGGGGTTATAAATACCCTCATTTCTTGCTACTGGTATATAGTGCCATTGTCTGACTGGGAATTCAAAGAATATATTGGGGTTACAAATACCCTCATTTCTTGCTACTGCCATATAGTGCCAGTTTCTGACTGGTAATTCAAAGAATATATTGGGGTTACGTGCACCCACAATTTTTGCTACTGGTATATAGTGCCATTGTCTGACTGGGAATTCAAAGAATATATTGGGGTTACAAATACCCTCATTTCTTGCTACTGGTATATAGTGCCATTGTCTGACTGGGAATTCAAAGAATATATTGGGGTTACAAATACCCTCATTTCTTGCTACTGCCATATAGTGCCAGTTTCTGACTGGTAATTCAAAGAATATATTGGGGTTATAAATACCCTCATTTCTTGCTACTGGTATATAGTGCCATTGTCTGACTGGGAATTCAAAGAATATATTGGGGTTATAAATACCCTCATTTCTTGCTACTGGTATATAGTGCCATTGTCTGACTGGGAATTCAAAGAATATATTGGGGTTACAAATACCCTCATTTCTTGCTACTGCCATATAGTGCCAGTTTCTGACTGGTAATTCAAAGAATATATTGGGGTTACGTGCACCCACAATTTTTGCTACTGGTATATAGTGCCATTGTCTGACTGGGAATTCAAAGAATATATTGGGGTTACAAATACCCTCATTTCTTGCTACTGGTATATAGTGCCATTGTCTGACTGGGAATTCAAAGAATATATTGGGGTTACAAATACCCTCATTTCTTGCTACTGGTATATAGTGCCATTGTCTGACTGGGAATTCAAAGAATATATTGGGGTTACAAATACCCTCATTTCTTGCTACTGCCATATAGTGCCAGTTTCTGACTGGTAATTCAAAGAATATATTGGGGTTATAAATACCCTCATTTCTTGCTACTGGTATATAGTGCCATTGTCTGACTGGGAATTCAAAGAATATATTGGGGTTACGTGCACCCACAATTTTTACTACTGGTATACAGTGCCAGTTTCTGACTGGGAATTCAAAGAATATATTGGGGTTACAAATACCCTCATTTCTTGCTACTGCCATATAGTGCCAGTTTCTGACTGGTAATTCAAAGAATATATTGGGGTTACGTGCACCCACAATTTTTGCTACTGGTATATAGTGCCATTGTCTGACTGGGAATTCAAAGAATATATTGGGGTTACAAATACCCTCATTTCTTGCTACTGCCATATAGTGCCAGTTTCTGACTGGTAATTCAAAGAATATATTGGGGTTACGTGCACCCACAATTTTTGCTACTGGTATATAGTGCCATTGTCTGACTGGGAATTCAAAGAATATATTAGGGTTACAAATACCCTCATTTCTTGCTACTGGTATATAGTGCCATTGTCTGACTGGGAATTCAAAGAATATATTGGGGTTACAAATACCCTCATTTCTTGCTACTGCCATATAGTGCCAGTTTCTGACTGGTAATTCAAAGAATATATTGGGGTTATAAATACCCTCATTTCTTGCTATTGGTATATAGTGCCATTGTCTGACTGGGAATTCAAAGAATATATTGGGGTTATAAATACCCTCATTTCTTGCTACTGGTATATAGTGCCATTGTCTGACTGGGAATTCAAAGAATATATTGGGGTTACAAATACCCTCATTTCTTGCTACTGCCATATAGTGCCAGTTTCTGACTGGTAATTCAAAGAATATATTGGGGTTACAAATACCCTCATTTCTTGCTACTGGTATATAGTGCCATTGTCTGACTGGGAATTCAAAGAATATATTGGGGTTACAAATACCCTCATTTCTTGCTACTGGTATATAGTGCCATTGTCTGACTGGGAATTCAAAGAATATATTGGGGTTACAAATACCCTCATTTCTTGCTACTGGTATATAGTGCCATTGTCTGACTGGGAATTCAAAGAATATATTGGGGTTACGTGCACCCACAATTTTTGCTACTGGTATATAGTGCCATTGTCTGACTGGGAATTCAAAGAATATATTGGGGTTACAAATACCCTCATTTCTTGCTACTGCCATATAGTGCCAGTTTCTGACTGGTAATTCAAAGAATATATTGGGGTTACGTGCACCCACAATTTTTGCTACTGGTATATAGTGCCATTGTCTGACTGGGAATTCAAAGAATATATTGGGGTTATAAATACCCTCATTTCTTGCTACTGGTATATAGTGCCATTGTCTGACTGGGAATTCAAAGAATATATTGGGGTTATAAATACCCTCATTTCTTGCTACTGGTATATAGTGCCATTGTCTGACTGGGAAGTCAAAGAATATATTGGGGTTATAAATACCCTCATTTCTTGCTACTGCCATATAGTGCCAGTTTCTGACTGGTAATTCAAAGAATATATTGGGGTTATAAATACCCTCATTTCTTGCTACTGGTATATAGTGCCATTGTCTGACTGGGAATTCAAAGAATATATTGGGGTTATAAATACCCTCACTTCTTGCTACTGGTATATCGTGCCATTGTCTGACTGGGAATTCAAAGAATATATTGGGGTTACGTGCACCCACAATTTTTGCTACTGGTATATAGTGCCAATTTCTAACTGGGAATTCAAAATGCGCAAGGCTCCCGGAAAGGGACGTGGACGAGGCCGTGGGCGAGGTCGGGGAATGGTTCTGGGAAGCAAGGTAGCAGTGAAGCCACAGGGCATCCCGTGTCTACTCCTGTGGGGCAGCAAGCATTGCGCCACTCCACAGTGCCAGGGTTGCTTGCCACATTAACTAAACTGCAGGGTACAAACCTTAGTAGGCCCGAGAACCAGGAACAGGTCTTGCAATGGCTGTCAGAGAACGCTTACAGCACATTGTCCAGCAGCCAGTCAGACTCTGCCTCCTCTCCTCCTATTACCCAACAGTCTTGTCCTCCTTCCTCCCAAAATTCCCAAGCTTCACAGAACAATAACCCCAACTGTCCCTGCTCCCCAGAGCTGTTCTCCGCTCCTTTCATTGTCCCTCAACCTGCCTCTCCACGTCACGATTCCACGAACCTAACAGAGGAGCATCTGTGTCCAGATGCTCAAACACTAGAGTCTCCTCCATCTCCGTTCGATTTGGTGGTGGATGACCAGCAACCCACCCTCATCGACGATGATGTGACGCAGTTGCCGTCAGGGCATCCAGTTGACCGGCGCATTGTGCGGGAGGAGGAGATGAGACAGGAGTTGGAAGAGGAAGTGGTGGATGATGAGGACACTGACCCGACCTGGACAGGGGGGATGTCAAGCGGGGAAAGTAGTGTGGATGTTGAGGCAGGTGCAGCACCAAAAAGGGTAGCTAGAGGCAGAGGCAGAGGTCAGCAGCTTAGGCGAAGCCAGGCCACACCCGGAATCTCCCAAGATGTTCCAGTTCGTACCCAGCCCCGAAAAACTCCCACCTCGAGGGCACGTTTCTCGAAGGTGTGGAGTTTTTTCAAGGAATGCGCCGAGGACAGATATAGTGTTGTCTGCACAATTTGCCTCTCGAAATTGATTAGGGGCTCTGAGAAGAGCAACCTGTCCACCACTTCAATGCGCCGTCATTTGGAATCCAAGCACTGGAATCAGTGGCAGGCAGCAACGGCAGGACAAAGGCCGCCTGCCGTTCATGCCACTGCCACTGCCTCTGCCACTGCCTCTGCCTCTGCCACTGCCACTGCTGACTGTGCTGGCGATGCACTCCAGAGGACGAGCCAGGACACCACTTCATCTGCCTCCGCCACTTTGTTGACTTCTCCCTCATCCTCCCCTGTTCCTGTCTTATCTCCTTCTCCTGCACCATCAAAGGCACCATCAGGCGCTTCTTTACAACAACCCACCATCTCTCAGACATTGGAGCGGCGGCAGAAATACACTGCTAACCACCCACACGTGCAAGCCTTGAACGCCAACATCGCTAAACTGCTGGCCCAGGAGATGTTGGCGTTCCGGCTTGTTGAAACTCCTGCCTTCCTGGACCTGATGGCAACTGCGGCACCTCGCTATGCCGTCCCTAGCCGTCACTACTTCTCCCGGTGTGCCGTCCCCGCCTTGCACCAGCACGTGTCACTCAACATCAGGCGGGCCCTTAGTTCCGCGCTTTGCACAAAGGTCCACTTGACCACCGACGCGTGGACAAGTGCATGCGGACAGGGACGCTACATTTCACTGACGGCACACTGGGTGAATGTAGTTGAGGCTGGGACTGCTTCCCAAACTGGCCCGGTGTACCTCGTCTCCCCGCCTAACATTCCTGGCAGGGACACGAGAAGAACACCCCCTCCTCCTCCTCCTCTACCGCCTCCTCCTCCGCCACCGCCTCCTCCTCCGCCACCGCCTCCTCCTCCGCTGTTAGATTGACCCCAGCTACGAGTTGGAAACGTTGCAGCACTGGCGTTGGTAGACGTCAGCAGGCTGTGCTGAAGCTGATCAGCTTGGGGGACAGACAGCACACTGCCTCCGAGGTGAGGGATGCCCTCCTCGATGAGACGGCAATATGGTTTGAGCCGCTGCACCTGGGCCCAGGCATGGTCGTTTGTGATAACGGCCGGAACCTGGTAGCAGCTCTGGAGCTTGCCGGACTCCAACATGTTCCATGCCTGGCCCACGTCTTCAACCTAGTGGTGCAACGTTTCCTAAAGAGCTACCCCAATGTTCCAGAGCTACTGGTGAAAGTGCAGCGCATGTGCGCCCACTTTCGCAAGTCGACAGTAGCCGCTGCTAGCTTAAAATCTCTCCAGCAACGCCTGCATGTGCCACAACACCGGCTTTTGTGCGACGTCCCCTCACGCTGGAACTCAACGTTTCAGATGTTGAATAGAGTGGTTGAGCAGCAGAGACCTTTGATGGAATACCAGCTACAAAACCCTAGGGTGCCACAAAGTCAGCTGCCTCAGTTTCTCATCCATGAGTGGCCATGGATGAGAGACCTTTGTGACATCCTACGGGTGTTTGAGGAGTCCACAAGGAGGGTGAGCTCTGAGGATGCGATGGTGAGCCTTACAATCCCGCTCTTGTGTGTTCTGAGAGAATCCCTGATTGACATCAGGGATAACTCAGATCACACAGAGGAGTTAGGGATAGCATCCGATCCGTCACAGCTGGAGAGTAGGTCCACACATCTGTCCGCTTCATCGCGTTTAATGGAGGAGGAGGAGGAGGAGGAGGAAGAAGAGTTGTCCGATGATGTGATGGTGATACAGGAGGCTTCCGGGCAACTTCGAATCGTCCCATTGTTGCAGCGCGGATGGGTAGACATGGAGGATGAGGAGGAAATGGAGATTGAACTTTCCGGTGGGGCCAGAGGAGTCATGCCAACTAACACTGTGGCAGACATGGCTGAGTTCATGTTGGGGTGCTTTACAACCGACAAGCGTATTGTCAAAATCATGGAGGACAACCAGTACTGGATCTTTGCTATCCTTGACCCCCGGTATAAAAACATCATCTCGTCTTTTATTCCGGTAGAGGGGAGGGCCAATCGCATCAATGCTTGCCACAGGCAATTGGTGCAGAATATGATGGAGATGTTTCCAGCATGTGACGTTGGCGGCAGGGAGGACAGTTCCTCCAGTAGGCGACCAAGTTCTCACCGGTCCACACAAACGAGGGGCACACTGTCTAAGGTCTGGGACACCTTGATGGCACCCCCTCGCCAAAGTGCCGCCACAGAGGGTCCTAGTGTCACCAGGCGTGAGAAGTATAGGCGCATGTTGCGGGAATACCTTTCCGACCACAGCCCTGTCCTCTCCGACCCCTCTGCGCCCTACACGTATTGGGTGTCGAAGTTGGACCTGTGGCTTGAACTTGCCCTATATGCCTTGGAGGTGCTGTCCTGTCCTGCCGCCAGCGTCCTATCTGAGAGGGTGTTCAGTGCAGCCGGTGGCATCATCACTGACAAGCGCACCCGTCTGTCAGCTGAGAGTGCCGACCGGCTCACTTTGATAAAAATGAACCACCACTGGATAGAGCCTTCATTTTTGTGCCCACCTGTGTAAAGCACCCCAACATGAAACTCCATGTCTGTACTCAACCTCTCCAATTCCTCCGCATCCTCATACTCATCCACCATAAGCGTTGCACAATTCTGCTAATACTAGGCTCCCTCCAACATGATTTCCCCCAACTCTGCTGGTTAGAGGCTCCCTCCACCCTGATTTCCACCAACTCTGCTGGTTAGAGGCTCCCTCCACCCTGCTTTCCCACAACTCTGCTGGTTAGAGGCTCCCTCCACCATGAATTTGCCCAAACTGGGCTGGTTAGAGGCTCCCTCCACCATGAATTGGTCCAAACTGGGGTTTTTAGAGGCTCCCTCCACCATGAATTTGCCAAAACTGGGCTGTTTAGAGGCTCCCTCCACCATGAATTGGTCCAAATTGGGGTTTTTAGAGGCTCCCTCCACCATGAATTTGCCCAAACTGGGCTGGTTAGAGGCTCCCTCCACCTTGAATTGGTCCAAACTGGGCTGGTTAGAGGCTCCCTCCACCATGAATTGGTCCAAATTGGGGTTTTTAGAGGCTCCCTCCACCATGAATTGGTCCAAACTGGGCTGTTTAGAGGCTCCCTCCACCATGAATTGGTCCAAACTGGGGTTTTTAGAGGCTCCCTCCACCATGAATTGGTCCAAACTGGGCTGGTTAGAGGCTCCCTCCACCATGAATTGGTCCAAACTGGGTTTTTTAGAGGCTCCCTCCACCATGAATTGGTCCAAACTGGGGTTTTTAGAGGCTCCCTCCACCATGAATTGGTCCAAACTGGGGTTTTTAGAGGCTCCCTCCACCATGAATTTGCCCAAACTGGGCTGTTTAGAGGCTCCCTCCAGCATGAATTGGTTCAAACTGGGGTTTTTAGAGGCTCCCTCCACCATGAATTGGTCCAAACTGGGGTTTTTAGAGGCTCCCTCCACCATGAATTGGTCCAAACTGGGGTTTTTAGAGACTCCCTCCAGCATGAATTGGTCCAAACTGGGCTGGTTAGAGGCTCCCTCCACCATGAATTTGCCCAAACTGGGCTGTTTAGAGGCTCCCTCCACCATGAATTGGTCCAAACTGGGCTGGTTAGAGGCTCCCTCCACCATGAATTGGTCCAAATTGGGGTTTTTAGAGGCTCCCTCCACCATGAATTGGTCCAAACTGGGGTTTTTAGAGACTCCCTCCAGCATGAATTGGTCCAAACTGGGCTGGTTAGAGGCTCCCTCCACCATGAATTTGCCCAAACTGGGCTGTTTAGAGGCTCCCTCCACCATGAATTGGTCCAAACTGGGTTTTTTAGAGGCTCCCTCCACCATGAATTGGTCCAAACTGGGGTTTTTAGAGGCTCCCTCCACCATGAATTGGTCCAAACTGGGGTTTTTAGAGGCTCCCTCCACCATGAATTGGTCCAAACTGGGGTTTTTAGAGGCTCCCTCCACCATGAATTTGCCCAAACTGGGCTGTTTAGAGGCTCCCTCCACCATGAATTGGTCCAAACTGGGGTTTTTAGAGGCTCCCTCCACCATGAATTGGTCCAAACTGGGGTTTTTAGAGGCTCCCTCCACCATGAATTTGCCCAAACTGGGCTGTTTAGAGGCTCCCTCCACCATGAATTGGTCCAAATTGGGGTTTTTAGAGGCTCCCTCCACCATGAATTTGCCCAAACTGGGCTGGTTAGAGGCTCCCTCCACCATGAATTGGTCCAAACTGGGCTGTTTAGAGGCTCCCTCCACCATGAATTGGTCCAAATTGGGGTTTTTAGAGGCTCCCTCCACCATGAATTGGTCCAAACTGGGCTGTTTAGAGGCTCCCTCCACCATGAATTGGTCCAAACTGGGTTTTTTAGAGGCTCCCTCCACCATGAATTGGTCCAAACTGGGTTTTTTAGAGGCTCCCTCCACCATGAATTGGTCCAAACTGGGGTTTTTAGAGGCTCCCTCCACCATGAATTGGTCCAAACTGGGGTTTTTAGAGGCTCCCTCCACCATGAATTGGTCCAAACTGGGTTTTTTAGAGGCTCCCTCCACCATGAATTGGTCCAAACTGGGGTTTTTAGAGGCTCCGTCCACCATGAATTGGTCCAAACTGGGGTTTTTAGAGGCTCCCTCCACCATGAATTGGTCCAAACTGGGGTTTTTAGAGGCTCCGTCCACCATGAATTGGTCCAAACTGGGGTTTTTAGAGGCTCCCTCCACCATGAATTGGTCCAAACTGGGGTTTTTAGAGGCTCCCTCCACCATGAATTTGCCCAAACTGGGCTGTTTAGAGGCTCCCTCCACCATGAATTTGCCCAAACTGGGCTGTTTAGAGGCTCCCTCCAGCATGAATTGGTTCAAACTGGGGTTTTTAGAGGCTCCCTCCACCATGAATTGGTCCAAACTGGGGTTTTTAGAGGCTCCCTCCACCATGAATTGGTCCAAACTGGGGTTTTTAGAGGCTCCCTCCACCATGAATTGGTCCAAACTGGGCTGGTTAGAGGCTCCCTCCACCATGAATTTGCCCAAACTGGGCTGTTTAGAGGCTCCCTCCACCATGAATTGGTCCAAACTGGGCTGGTTAGAGGCTCCTTCCACCATGAATTGGTCCAAACTGGGTTTTTTAGAGGCTCCCTCCACCATGAATTGGTCCAAACTGGGGTTTTTAGAGGCTCCCTCCACCATGAATTTGCCCAAACTGGGCTGTTTAGAGGCTCCCTCCACCATGAATTGGTCCAAACTGGGGTTTTTAGAGGCTCCCTCCACCATGAATTGGTCCAAACTGGGGTTTTTAGAGGCTCCCTCCACCATGAATTGGTCCAAACTGGGGTTTTTAGAGGCTCCCTCCACCATGAATTGGTCCAAACTGGGGTTTTTAGAGGCTCCCTCCACCATGAATTTGCCCAAACTGGGCTGTTTAGAGGCTCCCTCCACCATGAATTGGTCCAAATTGGGGTTTTTAGAGGCTCCCTCCACCATGAATTGGTCCAAACTGGGCTGGTTAGAGGCTCCCTCCACCATGAATTGGTCCAAATTGGGGTTTTTAGAGGCTCCTTCCACCATGAATTGGTCCAAACTGGGCTGTTTAGAGGCTCCCTCCACCATGAATTGGTCCAAACTGGGGTTTTTAGAGGCTCCCTCCACCATGAATTGGTCCAAACTGGGGTTTTTAGAGGCTCCCTCCACCATGAATTTGCCCAAACCTGGCTGTTTAGAGGCTCCCTCCACAATGAATTGGTCCAAATTGGGGTTTTTAGAGGCTCCCTCCACCATGAATTTGCCCAAACTGGGCTGGTTAGAGGCTCCCTCCACCATGAATTGGTCCAAACTGGGCTGGTTAGAGGCTCCCTCCACCATGAATTGGTCCAAACTGGGCTGGTTAGAGGCTCCCTCCACCATGAATTGGTCCAAACTGGGTTTTTTAGAGGCTCCCTCCACCATGAATTGGTCCAAACTGGGGTTTTTAGAGGCTCCCTCCACCATGAATTGGTCCAAACTGGGGTTTTTAGAGGCTCCCTCCACCATGAATTGGTCCAAACTGGGGTTTTTAGAGGCTCGATCCACCATGAATTTGCCCAAACTGGGCTGTTTAGAGGCTCCCTCCACCATGAATTGGTCCAAACTGGGTTTTTTAGAGGCTCCCTCCACCATGAATTGGTCCAAACTGGGGTTTTTAGAGGCTCCCTCCACCATGAATTGGTCCAAACTGGGGTTTTCAGAGGCTCCCTCCACCATGAATTTGCCCAAATTGGGCTGTTTAGAGGCTCCCTCCAGCATGAATTGGTCCAAACTGGGGTTTTTAGAGGCTCCCTCCACCATGAATTGGTCCAAACTGGGGTTTTTAGAGGCTCCCTCCACCATGAATTGGTCCAAACTGGGGTTTTTAGAGGCTCCCTCCACCATGAATTGGTCCAAACTGGGCTGGTTAGAGGCTCCCTCCACCATGAATTTGCCCAAACTGGGCTGTTTAGAGGCTCCCTCCACCATGAATTGGTCCAAACAGGGGTTTTTAGAGGCTCCCTCCACCATGAATTTGCCCAAACTGGGCTGGTTAGAGGCTCCCTCCACCATGAATTTGCCCAAACTGGGCTGTTTAGAGCCTCCCTCCACCATGAATTGGTCCAAACTGGGCTGTTTAGAGGCTCCCTCCACCATGAATTGGTCCAAACTGGGGTTTTTAGAGGCTCCCTCCACCATGAATTGGTCCAAACTGGGCTGGTTAGAGGCTCCCTCCACCATGAATTGGTCCAAACTGGGTTTTTTAGAGGCTCCCTCCACCATGAATTGGTCCAAACTGGGGTTTTTAGAGGCTCCCTCCACCATGAATTGGTCCAAACTGGGGTTTTTAGAGGCTCCCTCCACCATGAATTGGTCCAAACTGGGGTTTTTAGAGGCTCCCTCCACCATGAATTGGTCCAAACTGGGGTTTTTAGAGGCTCCCTCCACCATGAATTTGCCCAAACTGGGCTGGTTAGAGGCTCCCTCCACCATGAATTGGTCCAAACTGGGGTTTTTAGAGGCTCCCTCCACCATGAATTTGCCCAAACTCTGCTGGTTAGAGGCTCAATCCACCCTGATTTTCAAAACAAATGTTGGTGCCAACCTCAACTTACTACAAGGGCCAAATTCACTGCTGGTGACAAGCTCTCCTCACTGCAAGTGCCAAATACACATGTTTCAAGGTGTTTTCCTACTGTCAGAGAGGTGGTATTGAGTGTGTAAAGTGTGTAGTTGTTAGGCTGTGATGTTGGGGTAATAGAGGGTCTTTGGTGTGTTAGATGCCCCCAGACATGCTTCCCCTGCTGTCCCAGTGTCATTCCAGAGGTGTTGGCATCATTTCCTGGGGTGTCATAGTGGACTTGGTGACCCTCCAGACACGGATTTGGGTTTCCCCCTTAACGAGTATATGTTCCCCATAGACTATAATGGGGTTCGAAACCCGTTCGAACACACGAACAGTGAGCGGCTGTTCGATTCGAATTTCGAACCTCGAACATTTTAGTGTTCGCTCATCTCTAGTTACTATTGTTTTATCAAGTGACTATATCTATTTAGACACCATTCTAACAAACAGTGACAGGAGCAATGACATTAGCCCTTGGAGATATAGGGGGGAATTGGTCATACGGGTGGGTGTATACCACACCGCGCTGCTAATTATTTTGAACCATTGCTGGTGGGGTGGGTTTCCCCGACTCTGGCCACCCCCCTTACCCTATCCACAAAAGGATACAAGTGTGCAATACTTGTTAACACTGTAACACAATGGCAGTGACGAGACACACAGAAATTTCGTTTTTAATCATATTTATTAAAAAATATGTTTTATTTTCACTTGAGTATACCCCTGTGCTGAAAAACTATTGATTTTGGATATACTAGCCCTTGGATACAATACACTATAACTACATAACATATCATTTTAGAGGTCAATGAGCTTCAAACCTATAACTTCTTCTTTCTCAATCATAAAATTATATGAAAAAAATAAAAAAAAAATCTGCTTGCATGCAGCCACCACCAGGGGGAAATATATATACATGTATTACAACGCCTATAGAAGCAAGAAACACCTACAAACCGTATTGCAATGAAAACTTACATTAAATGAGGACCTTTCACCATCTCCACCTCTCTATTGATTTTGGTTCAGATGGAATTTTTTTCTCTAGTCCCGCCAATCCTGAGCTATCATTGCTGTTCGTTACAGCATCTAATATGCTAATTAGTCCATCTATTGTCATGTGGGCGGTCCTGGGCTGTCTGATCCATCCAAGGACTTCCCTTCCCTGTTAGCATGTTTGGTGCTGATACTAACAACACCAATTGCTCAGGAAGGATGGGGGCTGGAGAAAAAGGTTCAGCTGTGCCAGAATTTCTTAAAAGGTGCAAAGAGTTGAAGTTGATGATGTGACAAATGGTATTCTTTCATGATTCAGTAAGTTAAAGGGGCTTTCCAGCCACAGGAGACTATCCATAGAAGTACAAGGAAGTCAGGGGCGTAACTACCGTAGAGGTAGCGGAGGCAGCTGCCACAGGTCCCGGGCCATTAGGGGGCCTGGTGACAGCCGCTGACGCTGCGTTTTTTTTTTTTTAATAGGCCATTACGGGCCCTATTCATTTGCCGATCCTGGCTGGGCCGGGATCGGTAAGTGACACCGCGGGACCCTCAAATACTATCAGACCCCCGAGTATAATGATCAGCAGACCAGGAGAGGTAAGGGAACATAACAAACACTGTTACTTACCTCTCCATGATCCTGCCAGGCCTCCTTCCTGACGTCCTTTCTGACGTCACATGAACCCGGGGACAGGTAAGAAACAGTAATTTTTTATGTTTTTATTCCCCCAGGTCTCCGATTATTATGCTCTGGGGTCTGAAAAGACCCCAGAGTATAATAATTGTTTATGGGTGTCCACAGTGGGACATAATACTGTGTGCAGGGGCCACTATTGGGGATAATACTGTATGCAGGGGCGACTATGGGGGATAATACTGTGTGCAGGGGCGACTATGGGGGATAATACTGTGTGCAGGAGCCGCTATGGGGGATAATACTGTGTGCAGGGGCCACTATGGGGATAATATTGTGTGCAGGGGCCACTATGGGGGATAATACTGTGTGCAGGGGCCACTATGGGGCATAATACTGTATGCAGGGGCCACTATGGGACATAATACTGTGTGCAGGGGCCACTATGGGGGATAATACTGTGTGCAGGGGCGACTATGGGGGATAATACTGTGTGCAGGAGCCACTATGGGGTATAATACTGTGTGCAGGGGCCACTATGGGGGATAATACTGTGTGGAGGGGCCACTATGGGGGATAATACGGTATGCAGGGGCCACTATGGGGTATAATACTGTGTGCAGGGGCCACTATGAGGGATAATACGGTGTGCAGGGGCCACTATGGGGTATAATACTGTGTGCAGGGGCCACTATGAGGGATAATACTATGTGCAGGGGCCACTATGGGACATAATACTGTGTGGAGGGGCCACTATGGGGGATAATACTGTGTGCAGGGGCCACTATGGGGGATAATACTGTGTGCAGGGGCCACTATGGGGGATAATACTGTGTGCAGGGGCCACTATGGGGATAATACTGTGTGCAGGGGCCACTATGGGGGATAATACTGTGTGCAGGGGACACTAATGGACATAATACTGTGTGCAGGGCTTACTAAGGGACATAATAGAGTGCGAAGGAGGGGGTTGGTCGAGGTCTTCGACGTCGGTGTCGGTTTGAGGGGGGGGGGATGTCAAAAGTTCACCCAGGGGCCCTGCCATTCCTAGTTACGCCACTGAGGGAAGTCTATATGGCCATGTGGTGTGAAGCCATATAGGACTCCGTGTACTGTCGTGCACCTTCTGTGCCATGTATCTTAAGTCTTAGAAGAAAATGGTTGTAATAGCAACAAAACAAGGGGGAACAACTTTCCCAACTCTCAGTAGGAAGAATCCAAACTGCCATATTGTTGTCTATAAATGTTGACCGCTCGGTTAGTTAAAAGGTCATAATAACAGTGAAAATGTATTTAGATGTATATTAACTTTATTACTGCCTAACACATAATGGCTTGCCTATAAAGTGTAACTGAGATAGTGGACTAATTTCATGAGCACATAAAGCTAATAACCATATAATCGTTTCATTTTTCTCCCTATAAATCCATTCGGATATTACTTACTATATGCAACTCTGAATTTTTGTCTCTGCCGAAGATGGTCTGTGCTCAGTCTACAAAATCCCACAAGGTTAACGCCTATCTAAACTTGTAGATGACTTTTTAGGGTAACCTTCCTTGTGTGTTTTACATGAGGGTTTATAGGATTTGTGTTCCGCATGTTTAGCAGTTTCCCCTTTGCAGGTTTTGTCTGTATTTCTCTGTTGTCCCTGAGCTTGGTGGAGATTAGACCCCATGATATGTCCATTTGGCAGCACATGGAAAACATTTTGATCCCTCAACACAAGGATTGAAAATATTATAGAGACGTATTGAACAGCACAGATGTGAATAAAGTACTTGGGGTGGAATAGAAAACTCACTATTAGCTGCAGCATTAGCTGCTTCTCTCTCACTTGGCCCCTTCTTCTTCAACTCTTCACCCCCTGCACCCTGATGATAGACTTCTACCAGTAGTTGTAATTTGATTATGCAATTTGATGTTACTTCTCCACTTTTTGAAATCCACTTCTATTTTTGTGTTCAAAAACTGCATCAAGAAATCCTAAATGTGTGTCCTTACCCTTAGTCAGCACCTCGTAACAACCAATGTGAAAGAAATAGAATAGAGGCAATCCGATGTGACTGCAGTATACCAGAAAGAGTATACAACATGCAGGTATTGAAGCTTTTTTTTGTTGTTGTTGTTTGTGATTTGAGCCAAACCCATGGAGTGGATGTAACAGAAAGTAGAAGTATAAGAACTTCCTATATATTTATCATTCCCTTTGTAGCCATACTTGGCTTTGGCTCAAAAAACTTCAGCAAAATCTGCAACATAAAAGGTGCATTTTTTTAAAGCTTCTTTTTTTTCACTATTTTTTTGGAGATTCTATATAATGATATTGTGGCTGGTCATTGACAACCCCCCCCCCCAAAAAAAAAATAAATAAATAAAAATATATATATATAATTTTTTTTTTTTGCTGACTCGAGTATAAGCCGAGGGGGGCGTTTTCAGCACAAAAACTGTCCTGAAAAATTCGGCTTATACTTGAGTATATACCCACAACACTTTATTTGCAGAGTCCTCTCATCTGTATTTGCGAACTTCAAACGTTAAGTTTGCACTAGCATTCAGCTTTCCGTCGGTCAGGTCTGCATGGGGATCCGAAAGACAGAGATCCTGTCCATTTAAAAAGCATGTGGAAACCCACGAACCCCCGGGTTTCCGCCCAGTCTTCACTGGTTTTATACTGAAACCGTCAGAGAGAAAAGTCCTCCTTGTAGGACTTTTCTCTCCGCCAATGTTAAGTGGATTCTGTAGGGGAGTTCCATACAGAGACTCCAATGCAAGTGCGAATTCCAGGCTGCAAAAGTAAGTCAATAGTTCTATCATAAGAACATGCCTCATCTACTTTTTTTGCTTCCTTGTGTCTCCATTGATGTTGATGTTAGTTTGTAGAGTTGGGAGGTGAGCCATGGCCAGTATCAATCTCCTTCCACCTCTGGAAACTAAAAGTATTGATTCAGAATATACCTTTTACCTCCCGTCTTTTCAGCTATACTGCCTTCCCTGACTTGCAGCACAGAAACCTATTCCTACTATCTGAAGTTTCCCCACTGTGGGACTATTAAAGGATTATCTTATCTTATCCACTCTAAAAGTGATCAAAGAATTAGTATTTAGGGGGTTGTCTAAGCATTAGAGACAAAGGCACCAGTTCATAGCAAGCCAGGTTCCACAACTTGAGATTTTTGGGGTTTACCCACGCCATGGAGAACATCATGACATCCACAAATGCCATGTGACCGCTGTGTCCCAATCTTGTGCCCTGGGGCTGCTAATGTCACCCAGGTGACCAGAGAAAGGTCGATGGATGCTGTGAGGGATCCAAGGAGAGATGAAGGAAGGTGAGTGTGAATGTTTATTATTTTTTGCACCTTCTCTAACAGAGTATTAGATTAAAGAGACCCCAGAGTCAGCGCCGCACCTCCCATGAGGCGACCTGAAGCGACCGCTTCAGGTGGCACTATGCCAGGGCCCCGGGGAGGGCGGCATTTTTGCTTAACTAAGCCAGTCCAGGACAAGCTGTCCTGGACTGGCTTAGCGTCACCGAGCGGTGGATTGGGGAGGCCCTGTGAACGCAGCGCTGCTCCAGCGGCCTCCCCTCACGCTCAGGCAGAGAGCAGTCCTCTCCCTGCCTGCTAATGCCGCTCCGCCACGCCCCCTTCACTCCGGCACACCCCCTCCGCTCCACCCTGTCCTCCGGGGGGGGGGGGGGGGTTGTTGCGGATTTCTGTCGTCCACCTCGGGCGGCAAAAAAGGTAGGTTCACCCCTGCCCAGAGTATAATAATAACAGTTCTGGTTTGGGGAAACGACACTGGAAGGAGAGCGATGCAAACTCTTGGAAGGTTTGTCCATCTCTACTGAGCATATATGTCCACCATCAGTGATGTAACGATTGTGGTCACCCCCCTGACAGTACTCATCCATGGACTAATACTAAGGGGGGAGGTGTCATCACTGGGTGGTAAGGAACGCCCCCTTCTGACAGTACACAGCTATGGACAGACTGTCAGGAGGAACGTTCCCAGCTAGACTGTAAGGAACACCCTTCTAACAGCGAAAAGATATCGATAATGGCACCGATATCACCAGCCCCGGGCACATGATGGGAAAGCCGACAGCGCGCTGAATTCAGCGCACTGTTGGCTTTCTAGCGGTATAAAAAACCGCATGTGTTTGAGGACGTGAAAGGTCCTTAATAAGTTTCTATGGTCTATACAGTAAATATGATATATATTAAGCAGATACATCCACATAGATGTCTATGAGCTATGGTATACACTATACTGCAATAAACAACAACCCCTTTAATTTAACGGCAACAAAAGTGTTAATAGTTGTAGCGAACCTGATTCTTCCATTGAATACAGTTGTTAGGTAACCTGAGTTCATGTGGTGCCGCTGGCCATGTGCTTCCCCCCTTCCTCTTTTTTATTGTTCCCTGGTTGGATGTGTTCCAGACAAGTCGTGCTGTTCTGTTTATCCTGCATACTGTAAGGGCAAATTCACAAGCAGCAGATTTCAGTTTTTTAAGCCGTCCCATTCCTATGAACGAGACTTGCAGGAAAACATACAGTTGCTGCAGAAACCGCCTTATTCGGGTGAATAGAACTGATTTTAAGTTGAAGAAATATCTGCAGCAATTCTTCTGTGTGTGAATTAACCCTAAAACTCGATTTCACGTTGACGTATTTATAATCCTCGGTTGCAAACGATCTAAAAATACAGATTTTAATGTTCATGTTGGTTGTAAATCACAAGTGGCTCATGGGAAACTGTAGTATCAGCTGTAGATGTGTTTGATTAAGGGTTGTGAGCGCTGGCACGGAGCCATACAGCTCCCGAGCATTGCATTCCCTTAAAGGGGACCTGTCACCGCTCCGTCTTAGCAAATAATTGTAATCTCATGAAATCATTCTGGATAATCTCTTTATAGCTCTGTGTTGTGCCGTTCCCGTATTATTCCTTCTAGAAATGTATCAATAAAATTCCATCTGTTGTGGGTGTGTCCCCACATTGTCCAATCAGAGTTGTCAGTGTAGGGACACACCCCTTTGACAAGGAGAATAGTTACTCCTATTTGTCCATTTATTCCGAAATGAAAGAATTGTTATTTATGGGAGATGCGGGTATTTACTAAGGGCTCATTCATATGGTGAGTTCGATACATTGTCTACGTAATAGCCAAATTTTCTGGACCGACCTAAAAACTCCCTAGAATTCATGAGTTTCTATTTCCACCCTTCTGAATACTATGCTATGAATCAGAGATTTCCCAGGTCTCCCTTTCCATACCAAACTCTGCAAATGATAGTCTTTTAGGCTGAGGCCACATGCTGCTGCAGGGAACAACCCAGTAGAGGAGACCAGAGAGTGAGGGTAAGAGTGACACTGGCTGTGTCACCTAATAGCCTGGGGACACTCCTCACTCTCTCCAATCCCTCTCCAAGGGAGGTCCTGCAGCACTACCTGGTGGAGATGATAGTGATCTTGTTTCCCCCAGGGCACTTCTAGTTGGGAGAGGGGACCTCTCCTAGCTGAGCCGGTATAATGGTGTTCAGAAGGGCCCTTGATGTTGATGCAGGTAATGACTCAGGAGTCCAGTGTTGCAGGGTAAACCACCAAAGAATTCTTTCATTAAGCAGCATAAACAGATGCACCTGCAGCTTGCAGATGGGTTACAGATGCAATTCCAATTCCCCAAAGCCTTGATCTTAGGAGGGTTGCCAGGGATAACACAGACTCTGTGAAAATACACTTTGCCTACTCCACCTCTCGTACTACTCCCATCATCAATAGATAGGGGATGAAATGGGGCAAAGAGTCCTGATAGAGACCTTAGTACCTGAAAAATTAGTCCCGGGTGAGCTACTCCTCTGTTGCTCCTACTAGCATGGACGGCAGATGTCTCTCGGGGAAGCACCAAACTTTCTCCCTATCTCAGAGGCTGTCTCTGGCCAAAACTGGGATACTCAGAGATGCACCAAAACTTTCTCCCTATCTCAGGGGATGTCTCTGTACGAACCTGGTATAAGAAGACTTCTTTCTAGAGACTGGACTTGTGTCTGATAGGATCTTCGTTGAGTTCTCCCTCTACTCCGCACAGCAGGGCACATGCAGGCTGAATGCTCAGATAGGCTGCAACCACTACTCTGGACTGACCTGTGTAAATCCCAACAGGGGACTATAAACTCTCCCTTCAACCCCGCCCAGTGGCCTGTGATTGGCCAAGAGGTAGTAAGGCAATATTCAAACTGTAGAAGGTGAAAACACAAAGAAAATAGCAAATCATCATTTTACCTCTAACATAGAAAATAAGACAGGACAAACAAGACAACCCATGGGTACAAATGACAAAAGAGGAAACATATAGCATCTCACTCTGGGATGCTGCACTGCGGAAAAGGTGCGTTTTTTGTTGCCGTTTTTATATTTTCCACTTTGCTTGAAGCCACTCTTGACTCAAAAAGATGCAGCAAAATCTGCACCAAAAAATTCAGGGGTTTTGTGGCAGTACGGTGGCTCAGTGATTAGCCTTGCAGCGCTGGAGTCGTGGGTTTGAATCCTGCTAAAGACATCATCTGTAAGGAGTTTATATGTTCTCCCTGTGTTTGAGTGGATTTCCTCCCATACTCCAAAGACATACTAATAGGGCAAAATGTACATTGTGAGCCCTATCACGTTTTCTGTAACATGTGGCCTCAGCTTTAGGCCGGGGCAACACATTGCAAGGTTGCAGCAGATCTGGGGAGCAAACCACAGTAGCAGTGAAATGGATAGCATCTAAAGAAGGCCAATTCACACACTGCAGAAAAAACAGAACCCGCAGAATGTCAATTATTGCTGCAATGCAAAGATGGAAAGCCATTCTAACTGCAGGGGTTAAACCGGTGACGAAAACCATTTTTTGTTGCAGGAGGGTTCACTATGGGATATCCCACTACAGACATCCCACAGAAGCATGGCAAGAGATTAGCACCCTGTCTCCCTGGATGGCTTCAGACGTCTTCAGGTGGATAGAATACGTGACAGCGCTGTTTACACTTGAGAAAGGGATTCCAAAAGCCTGAAATGCGTTGTGTATGTTTGCTAATAAAGCCGTGAATTCATACATCCATGGTGGAAATGCAATTCCTTATTGTCCATAACTCTTGACGGGAGTCTGGTCTTGTCTTGGTCTGTGCCTATTTATCTACCCTCACCCTAGGGGTGTTAGGAATCTTGCTGCTGTAGTCCACTCAGGGAGGAGCTCTCTGATTAATCGGTTCCAACGCAGTAAATGGAGTTGTGACCGCTTCACATCTCAAGGTGAGAACCTTTCTTTTACATACTTTTCTATATTCCATACCAATGAGATTAGGCTATGGGCTGCTCGGTGCTGTGGTCTGAGATTTTTTTGAGACATCCCACAGTGGACCTCCATGTGTGGCTTCCGTTTTTTTTAACAGACATCACACAGAGATATTAAATTCAGTGTCAGTGAATGGAGACTATTGATATAACTGTTATGTTGCAGGTCCTTGTACGTTGTACATCAAAATATAAATTATCACTTGTTTTTGTCTGCGGCGTCTCCATACACTCCCAAATGTATGGGGGGGGGGAGGTCCATGAAAATGATCGATCCCATTTTTCACAGCTGTTTTGCATCTCAGTCATCTTAGTGTAGCTTTGGGAATGTTTCCCTAGCTGACAGCTGTGATTGAATGGCACATGTGGCACACGGGTTGCACACAGATGTCATCCATGTGCCGCTTGTGCATCGGCCGTGCTTCCACATCCCCATTCATTCAATGAGTAGGAGCCACGTAAGCTGGGCCACAAAGCCAGACGGGGATAAGACCTGTCCTGAGTTTTGTGGCCTGGACTGTCACTTGTGCATGGCTCTACAGAAATAAATGGGTCAGTGTGCAATCTGGGGAAAACCTGGATAGCACACTGACCCATGCCATGTCATCTGCAAGGGGCCTCAGTCTCATAGAAGATTGCCCTGTACTTCCCCTTCAAAGTGGGTGTGATCTCTACTTCTTACATACTGGTACTAAATTATCATTAATGTCAGAGTTAGAAGAACTGGGCTCCTGTCTTCATAGAAAAATGGCAACAATTTTACAAGACAATGTGTGAGCTTTGGATACATGTCTGTACCCTAATATCTGATATAGTGCACAAACATTTATTGGTATGTCTTTTTGGGCGATAAGTCACCTTGTTTCCTGAATGCTAAATTCAACTCCTAATAGATATCATTTGCATGTATCTACATTGCCTCCAAGTGGCAAGTGATATACAGCTTATCACACTTGACAAAGGGCTGTGTTAAAGCCTGAAATGCATAGTGTTTGTTTTTTGCCAAATAAAGCCGATTGATCTTAACTGTGGTGGAAGCACAATTCCTGAGACTTGGATCTCCTAGCAGGTCCATGTCTGGTCCTTTCCTCTATTGCTAGTCTACACCACGGGGTGTCCTGGAATTCTTGCAGCTGTAACTCTCCCCACACAGAGAGGACCCCTCTGGTGATTGGTTCCAACACCTCCTAAGGGTTGTGCGATCACAACCTCACCAGGTGAGAACCTGTCTTCCATATTTACGAGGGGGTACCAAAAAGTTTCCAGAAAAGTTGTTTTTGAAGTGTGTATTTATTTTTTTTGTACAAAATTCCTTCAGTCTCCTTCCAAGTCCTCTCCTTTAGCGGCAATACACTTGTCAAATCTCGTCTGCCATTGTTTGAAACATTTTTTAAACTCATCTACTTTGATGTGTGCAAGCGCCTCGTATTGTCATTGAAATTCAGAAATACTACTCTATGAGCTGCTCGGTGTTGTCTCTTGTTTTCTAAATTTTTTGCAGTCATGGAAAGAGTCAGTCTTATTGGTATTTAGAACAGATTTCATTTCATCTGAAAAAAAGTGTGTAGTTTTGTGGTACAGCACAACTATGTTTGAACCCAATCCTATTACTGTGCATTAAAGAGGACCTTTCACCATCTCCACCAACTTCAGTCCTTTGCATCCTTTAATAGGCGTCGGCACCAATCCACTGATTCCAGTGCCGTTAGAATTTTTCTCTAGCCTCCACCATTCCCAACCACAGGAGACAACCTGATTACCATGTCATGGACAAAAACTATCTACTACCTCTGACATTGTCCAGTAAGAGCAAAGAGCTCTGATGCATTCCCTCTTGCCTGATCATGGTGAGACTGCCCACTTGACAGTAGAGGCTTATCCTAAGACACACTGACAGAGATTTACTAATAGACAGTGTAAACCAGGACAGGCGGTCTAAAAATGAGCCAGATTTATGACCGAGGCTGATGCTGGATGATAAATCTGGTGTACCAAGTTTCTACCAGCCTTTAGTTACTTTGAGACCAAATTATACACCAAAATTTTTCCAAAATTTGTGCAGATTTCGTAAGATTTTTACCATACACCATATTCTGAGAAGCTACACCCATATGTTTAGCAATTTCAGACTTCATGCACTGAGATGGGTAAAGAGACACCAAATTCATCCCAGAGTCTGGCTGTAACCACAATAGTAAATCTGCTCGTGTCAATTGTCATCTGCTCCATTGTTATTAACATTCACCTCAAAGGGAAAGAGTGGACAGAAAATGATCAAAATTTTAAATCATATTTTTATATGGAACATTTTGTTTAAGAATTAAAATTTTTCATGATATTATTAGAGAAGAGCGAACACCGTTCAATTGAATAGGTATTCGATTGAATATCAGGCCGTTCGAGATATTCGATTCCAAATGAATACCACGCGGCAAACGCAGTAAAAATTCGTATCCCCTCCCACCTTCCCTGGCGCATTTTTTGAACCAATAACTGTACAGGGGAGGTGGGATAGGAACTACGACAACGGAGGCATTGAAAAAAAATTGAAAAAACCCATTGGCTGCCGAAAACATGTGACCTCGGATTTTCCAGTTTAGCTTGCCTCCATATCTACATATCATTTTTGCAATTTTTTCCTCTCCCCCTACCAGAACAAAGGATGAGATATTTTACTTATACCGGGGGAGGATTGCAAAAATCCAGTATTGTTTGCCCTCCATGATGTGAACTATACCTTTATCTCTTGAAAAGCAATCCAACATGAAGTCAGCCATGTGTGCCAGTATGTTACTTGGCATGCCTTCTAATGAGATTTTAACCAGCAGAGTTGGGGGAATCAGGGTGGATTGAGCCTAGTAGGAGCAGAATTGTGTAGCACTGATGGTGGAGGAGTATGAGAAGGAGGAGGAATTGTAGAGGGTGAGCACACACATGAAACTTCATATCGGGGTGCTTAACACCGGTGGACAAGAAAATGATGGGTCTATCTAGTGGCTGTTCATGTTGATGAAAGTCAGCCGGTCAGCACTGTCAGCTGACAGCCGGCTGTGCTTATCCATGATGATGCCACTGGCTGCTCTGAAGACCCTTTCCGATAGCACGCTGGCGGCAGGGCAGGAAAGGACCTCCAAGGCGTACAGCGCAAGTTACAGCCACAAATCCAACTTGTAGACCCACTAAGTGTAGGGCGCAGAGGGATCGGAGAGGACAGGGCTGTGGTCGGCCAGATTCTCCTGCAACATGCGCCTATATTTGTCCCTCCTGGTGACACTAGGCCCCTCAGTGGCGGTAGTTTGGCCAGGGGGTGCCGCTAGCCTCCTGTGTGACAATGAGATCATCTGCCACTTCGTCATCCTCCTCCTCCCTCAATATACGCTGTGAAGCGGACAGGAGTGTGCACTGACTATCCTGCTGGAATCGTTCTGCTCTTATGCCCAACTCCTCAGCGTACAGTGCTGATGGCGGGATTGTTACCGTCACTAATGCGTCGTCACAGCTGACCCTCTTGGTGGACTTCTCAAAGACACGCAAGATCTCACATAAGTCTGCCAACATGGGCGAGTTTTGCGTGAGTGGCTTAGGATTTTTTCCAAATACAGATGGAAACATTTTAAAAACTTCAACAAAAATTCTTTAGCAATATGTTTAACATAAAACTTGACATAATAGGTTATCTTCTGACAAAACATACATTTAGGCTAAGGCCCCACATAGAAAAAAAGTGGAAGAAACGCATCACGGATTTTTCCCCAGCACTTTTCCCTGTAGAGGTTTCCTTACCCCAATTTACCCCATTCACCCACTGTAAACCCCCTTTCACTTCCCTGTCTATCCCCCACCTTATCTATGTCTGTATCCCAATAGTTACCTATCCATCTTGACCGCTGACAATCCGCTATCAGGCTCCTCGGAATGAAGCGGATGGCTGCTTGCTTTGTTTAGCATCTTGCTATGAGCAGCATATTATTTATATCTACGTGTTTGGTGGAATTTAATATCCCTGACAAGGATTTTATGTACATGCTATAAAGGGAAATATAGAAAAGTTTAACGGCACTTTCTGTTCTACAGAAATAGGATAATATAGCTTTTATTTTGGTAACAGGGTAACTGGTTCTTGTGTGAGCGGTGACACATTGCGCCACTGTGGCACCCAGCTGAGGATTTGAATCCTTGAATCCTTTAAGCCTAAATGCTTTCTTGTTGAGGTATTGTGCTTAGTACTGTACGTGCGAGGAAAGTCTAATTAGATACGTGAAGGTGGTGAAGTGCAGATTATAGTGGATTGTGCTCAAGAGCTCTGTGTGCCGGGTACTTGTTAAAAAGGAAAAGTTTTTCCTGCAGCCAATTTCTTTTCTATGACTTGAAATTTTAGTTAATTCCAAAAGCCAATCCTTACCTGACCTCACTCTAGGATCAAACGGCTGAAAAGCAAATAATAATAACGCTAAACGTAATAATATTATTCAATTAATAAGAATAAAAATGTACTCGGTTTAGGCTTCTCATTAAATATTGATGAAATATAGTGAAATAATAACTTAGAAAATCAATTCTGCAGAATTATTTATTCTCTGATTTTGTTTTATCATTTTTTATTTTTCACCTACACATTAGAAGCATAGAATATAACTAGAGATGAGCGAACAGTGAAGTATCAAGATTTGATATTCATTTCGAGTAGAGCCTCAATATTTGACTACTCGATCGAATATCGAACCCCATTATAGTCTATGGGAAAAAATGCTCGATACAGGGGAAACCACTATTCGACTAAAGGAGAGTCACCAAGTCCACGAGTAGCAGGAGGAGAGTATTTAGGAGGAGCGCTGTGCAGTTAAAGCACACGGACCCCATTATAGTCTATGGGGTCCGTGTGCTTTAACTGCAAAGCGCTTGCAGTTGCGCTGATAAAAAGCAAGCTTGCTCGTACCCGCAAGCTGCCAGCTCTCCCAACCAGCAAAGACGAGCCTGCAGAAAATCAACGCTGGTTCTGCAGCAAGCTTGTCATTGCTAGCCGAGAGAGCCGGCAGCTTGCTGTTACGAGGGAGCTTACTTTTTCTCATAGGAATGAATTGACCAGCGTTGATTGGCCAGTGTACATCATTTGGCCAATCAACGCTGGTTCTGCCAGAGGCTCGTCTGTGAGGAGGCGGAGTCTAAGTTCAGACCACAATGGAGACTGCTGTGGTCCGGTCAATTCATTCCTAGGAGAAAAAATCAGCTCCCTCTCCCGACTAGCAAGGACGAGCCTGAATCGAATATTTACTGCAAATAGCTAGTAGTATTTGATCGAGTACAAATATTTCGAATACTGTAGTATTCTATCGAATACCCACTCGATCGAATACTACTCGCTCATCTCTAAATATAACATATTATTAATATATTATATTACACATAACGCATGCATTATATCTCATCAATGTGCTGTCATATATTGAGGCTTATATTAGCGTTTTTGTGGACATGGCGGCTTAACCGACTTTATTTGGTGGGCTACCTAGGGATGCGCAAACTGATTTCAAATGAGAGGGGATCGACACTGATTTTCCAAAGATTGCGATCAAATAGCTATTTGATCGAATATCAGGCTGTTTGAGGTATTCGATTCCAATCGAATACCACGTGGAAAACGCATTAAAAATTCGTATTACCTTCCACCTTCCCTGGCGCTTTTTTTTGCACCAATAACTGTACAGGGGAGGTGGGACAGGAACTACAACAACGGAGGCATAAAAAAATAAAAATAAAATAAAAATAAAAATTGGAAAAAGCCATTGGCTGCCAAAATCAGGTGGCCATGGATTTATGAGAACAGTCGCCACCTTCTTTGTCTCATTTTGCTGCTTGGTGAGAGATAGGGACAGTCCTACTGCTGAGGGCTAGAGAGGAATTAGCTTCTGCTAGGCAGGGAAAAACTGAAAAACAACAACAGCTCTTTTCAGAGCTATACTACAGGGAGAGGAGTCGATAGACGCTCAATCCAGATATCCAAGCTGTGTACCCCAAAACTGAGATAGACAGCAATTTTCAGGCTATATACGCTCAATCCAGGTATCCACGCTGTGTACCCCAAAACCTAACAGGGATACACTGCAATTGTCAGGTTATATGCGCTCAAATCACATCTCTATACATCTAAAAATGCGTACGGCTAGCGCAAAGGGACGGGGACGAGGATGGGGGCGTGGAAATGCAGCTGGGGAGCAAGGTTGCGGTAAACCAACAGCATATCCTGTGCCTACTCCCCTGCGGCAGCAAGCATTGAGCTTCCCCACAGTTCCCGGCTTGATGGCCACATTAAGCAGGGTGCAGGGTACAACACTAACCAGGCCCGAGCACCAGGAACAGGTGTTACAATGGATGGCGGACAATGCTTCCAGCACATTCTCCACCATCCAGTCAGCCTCTACCTCAACTCCTCCTCCTACCCAACAGTCTGGTCCTCCTTCCTCACAACATGCCCAATCTTCCCAGCAGAGTAATCACATTTTTCTCACCTCCCAGGAGCTGTTTTCAGGTCCTCTCACTGTCCCTCTCTCTGTCCCACCACTTTCCGAATCACAGGAGCTAGCAGATGAGTTTCTGTGTCCTGATGCCCAAACACTGGAGCATCCGCCATCTCCTGTTGATTTTGTTGTTGTTGACCAGCAACTCGCCCTCAGTGACGATGACGAGACACAGTTGCCAACAGGGCAGCCTGTTGCCATGTGCGGTGTGCAGGAGGTGGAGCCGAGAGAGGAATTGGAAGAGGAGGTGGTGGACTACGAGGACACTGAACTGACCTGGACAGGGGAGATGTATAGCGGGTAAAGCAGTGTAGATGTGGAGGGAAGTGCAGCACCAGAGACGGTGGCTAGAGGCAGAGGCATGTCCAGAGGCAGAGGACAGCTGCTTCACCGAAGCCAGACCACAGCCAGCAAGGCCCAAGATGTTCCCTATTCTAGCCAGCCTAGAAAAACTCCCCCAGAGTCTTCGGTGGTGTGGAGATTTTTCAATGTATGCGCCGAGGACAAATATAGTGCGGTTTGCACACTTTGCAACTCGAAACTGCCTCCACTGGCTCTCCCACTATTGCTAGTGCTGGTGCTGCAGTCTAGACCACCAGACTATAATGGGGTCCGTGCGCTTTAACTGCACAGCGCTCCTCCTAAATACTCTCCTCCTGCTACTTGTGGACTTGGTGACTCTCCTTTAGTCAAATAGTGGTTTCCCCTGAAACGAGCATTTTTTCCCATAGACTATAATGGGATTCGATATTCGATCGAGTAGTCGAATATTGAGGCTCTACTCGAAACGAATATCGAATCTCGAATATTTCACTATTTTCTTCAGTCCTCGCCAGTTTTTGTGGTTACTAGCTAGAATTCTTGGCCCAGTCTAGAAGGAGAGTTTAGTTGGAGTTGTACAGTTTCCGGAGCCTAATTGGAAGTGGTGTGAGTTTTGCTCCTGTCCTGTGATACCCTTTCCTCAGTACTCCTCACTTCCTGTTGTGTGTTTGTGGTTGTGCTGTGCCTGTTAGTTCTCCAGATTGTCGCATCCTAGTTAGTAATGTTTGCAGCTGCACTTATCCTTTCACTAGGGGGTGACTGCCTCTAGTTTCCCAGTCCCTAACCTCTTTCAGCTCTCATCCTACCTGTCTGTTAGGTCTTCGTGTTTAGAGAGCCAGTAGTTGTCGGGGTTCAACTGACCAACACCCTCAGGCAGGGTCTAGTCAGCCGTGCATAGCGCTAGGGACAGCTTTCCTACCCTGTTTTCCTAGTGGTGTTAGCACCATTCAGGCATTGACACAACCATGACAGTCACTACATTGCACCTCCCTGTGTCTAAACTGTCAGCCGTAGTGACAGGGACTGAAAGGAAGAGCAGGGAATGAAATGAATGAGACACTTGACTGGGCAGTATGGCGACTTAGTGGTTAGCACTGTTGCATTGGAGTCCTGTGTTTGAATTCAGCCCAGGACAACATTTGCATGGAGTTTGTATGTTCTCCCTGCATTTGTGTGGATTTCATCTGTGTGTTGGGGATGAGTTCCTATACGGCAGCCACTAACTCTCATATTCCATATGCTTTGGGTCCCTTGGTGAGAAAACTGAATTGATGCTTGTCATTGAGCTAAATACAGGATCTGTCAGCTCTTCTGTGCAGTCCATTATAGAGAATCGACTAGTCAACTCTCCTGTGTGGAGGGCTGACTATAGTATTGGCTGTTGGTATTACATATTTTGCATTAGAGCCCATGAGATTGAAATGACGGCCTCTAGATAGATAGATAGGCCCTAAGTGAAGACTGAAGAAATGACTAGAAGAGAGCAAGAAAACACAAAGACTCACCTGCTAAAGAATAACGGGGCAGCAAGAAGCACAGCAAACGCCAATCCAGATGTTCTTACTGAAAATAAAGCTATACATTATGCAGCTTTAGCCAAACCCTCTCCAGCATGACACATCTAGCTGTACCGAGAATCTTAAAGGCAAGTCCTTGTCTTTGACATTACACAGTCCATAATGGTTTTACAGAAATTTATACAAATTTAATTTTCAAGATCCCCTGAAATATGGGTGAGGTGTCTGTGCAGACACTACGGCCTGAGATCTTCAGATGCTACAATCTTGGATTTAAGGATTTTCTACAAATACAATGTTAGTAAAATCTGTGAAACTACCGTAGCGTCAAAATGCTCACTACACCCCTTGTTGAATTCTGTGAGGGGTGTAGTTTCTTTTTGGGGGTTTCCATTGTTTTGGTCCTCTAGGGGCTCTATAAATGAGACATGGCACATTAAAACTATTCCAGTAAAATCTGCTGTTCAAACACCCAGTGTCGCTCCTTCCCTTCCATGCGCTGCCGTGTGCCCAAAAATCAGTTTACACCCACATGTGGGGTATTTCTGTGCACGGGACAAATTGCGTGATAAACTGTCAGATGCATTTTCTTCTTTAACCCTTTGTGAATATGATAATTTTAGGTCTAAATGAATGTATTAGTGAAAAAAAATGAAATGTCTAAATTTCACCTCCATATTATTTTTAGTCTTATGAAATGCTTAAAGGGTTAACAAACATCCCAAATGCTGTTTTGAATAATTTGAGGGGTGCAGTTTTGAAAATGGGGTGATTTATGGGGGTTTCTATTATATAGGCCTTTACAATTCCTTTCAGAACTGAAGTGGTCCCTAAAAAATGAGTTTGGAGAATTTTCTTGTAAATCTGGAAAATCGTTGTTACACTTGTAAGTCTTGTAACGTCCAAAATAAATTAAAATACAATCAAAAGATGATGCCGATATAAAGCAGAGATATGCTAGATAATATTTATTCATGTATTTAGGTGGTATGACTATCTGCCTGAAAAGCAGAGAATTTCACATTTTGAAAATTGCAATTTTTTTCCAATTTCCATCAAATTTCCTATTTTTTTAAATAAGTAAATACAAAAATATTGATTAGTGTTTACCACTAACATGAAGTATAATGTGTTACGCGAAAACAATCTTAAAATCACTTGTGTAAGTTAAAGCGTCTCAAAGTTATTGCCATTTAAAGTGACACATGTCAATTTTGAAAAAAGAGGCCTGGTCCTTAACGCACTTTTGGGCTGTGTCCTTAAGGGGTTAAAAATGCAGAGAGAAAAATCCTGCAAGAATTTTGGGCAGAAACCCAGCAAACCCCATTGTGGTCCGCAGGTAATCACTTTTTAAAGTGGATTAGATTTTCATTGGTGGGGTCCCCAAGCGGACCCCACAAACAGAGACCTGGACACAGATGTAACCCTAGAGTCAATGAACCTTTGCTTTCCTTCTCTCAATTACATAGCCTTGGATTTCAGATACTAGTACTGGCAAACTCTTCAGAATCTCTCAATAGTACCAGCAGCCATGGCCGAGCCATTAAGCAGCAGTTTAGCGCTATTTCCTGACTCCAAAATCCTTTTAAGTTTTGATAGTCGGAGTAATTACTTTAATTAGGAGAATATGTGAAGTGGCTGGAGTGCGTTTTATCAATAGAAAGGAGAAAAACAGCAGCTCCAGTGGTACTTGATATGATAGCCTGTATTTGCCTATAGTGGTACTCACCGTACGGAGATAGAAAAGCTACTAATATAACGTAGACCCCAATATGGAAGCGCCTTACAGAGGATAGTAAGGAGCTGAATAAAAAATAATTAGCAATATACTGCTTTTTGCCTTAGAGGGGTTTGCCATGCTAAAAATATTGATGATCTATCCTAGGGATAGGTATCAATACCAGATCAGTGGGTCTGACACCCTCACTGACCAGTTCACAGAGAATGGAGCAGGAAGCAGATAGCACTGAACTCCATATAGTGGCCAGGCCAGGTACTGCAGATCAGATCCCATCCAGTTGAGTGTCTACACAGAGTACAGAGCTCTCTGCTTCCTGCTCCATTCTCTGTATATCAACTTCTAAGAACAGATACTGGATGGGGGTGATGGATCTTAGGCTCGATTCAGATCACATTTTTCGTATCTGTTTACCAGATCTATTTCATGGATGCAAAACTTGGAACAGATGCAAATGAATGGCCAGATCGTTTACATAGAAATCAATCTGAAAAACAAATCTTCCTGTTTTGTTGTATGTTTGTTTGGACAGACACATAAGTATGGTATACTACATTTTTGTGTCCATCCAAAAAAAGAAAAGGATGTTTTTATGCTTCTTTTTAACATTGATCTCTATGTGAACAGGCGATATACTGTGTACAATAATAGAGATCAATGTAAAAAAAAAATCTGTTTCTGTCTTCCTAACAGAACAAGATACAGAGATACTGTCTTGAAGAAGCACAGGCATGTTGTGTAAAGGCAAATGGGAGATGGGATTGGATTGTGTAGTTTGTGTGTCCTGTATGTAACCATAAGGGGGGGGGGTGTATGTGTATGTATATGTGTGTGTGTAGTGTATATGTGTATATATATACCTATATGATAACAAACACCTCAACAAACAGGGAGTCAGCCTCCTGGCCAAAGAACTTAAAGACATAGTGCTCAACAGAGACCCCTGGCCCATACACCATACAAGACAAAAACCTGTGGAGAAGTCACCTGTGGAGAAGTCACCTTCCAGGAGACACACCCAAACACCATACCCCCCTCAACATGCAAGACAAAGACCCATGGGGGGGTTGCCTGGCTGGAAAATATCTCAAACACAACGTCTCCCCCAAAAAACTGGAAATGGGGACTACTATAAGCCAGGGCGGAAGCCACCTGTGCCATACAGAACAAGGCAGAGCACAGACATGGAGGAGATAAGAACCATGTTTAGCACCCTGTGCAACACACTGATCCAGACTGGGATCCACAACATGGCCACCAATCAGGAACCCAGCCCGTCCTCTGCAGGACAGCTCATTACAAGGTATACCCACCAAAGATGACACCACTGACTATCAGTAGCTGGAATATCCAAGGGCTGAACGCCTCAGCCTTTGGATCCAAACCAAACGATCCAGAATTTATAGACAGACTAAAAAACATAGACATCCAAATCCTCCTAGAGACATGGACCCGGGCAGAAGATGAATCCCTAACACCCATGGGCTACAAGGAATTCTCTGTCGCTGCCCGGAAAAGCAAGACTACCAAACTAGGCCGCCACTCAGGAGGCATACTAATATGGTTCAAGGAGGAGCTTAAAGAACATGTGAAAGCCATCAAACGCGGTGACAACCACATGTGGATAAAAATAAGCAACTCCATCCTCAACGGCCAACATGACATTTATCTCTGTGCAGTATACATCCCCCCATCAGAGTCCCCCTACCACAACCCAGACATCTATGAGGTCCTACAAAGGGAATCTGCCCAGTTCCAGTCCCAAGGCAGAGTGCTGATCTGCGGCGACCTAAACGCCAGGACTGGAACAGAGATAGACTACCTGTCCTCTGATGGAAACCTGCACATCCCGGTAGGCGAGGTCCACCACCTGGAGTCTGCACAGAGAAGAAGAAATAGCTATGACATAGTCGTCAACAAGAGCGGGAGACAGCTGCTGAACCTGTGCCGGAGTCTGGGACTGTACATAATGAACGGGCGTACCAGAGGGGACACTCAGGGACGCTTCACACTAAACTCCCATTTGGGCAACAGTGTGGTGGACTATGTCATCACAGACGCAGACCGGTCAGACATAGATGCTCTCATAGTCACCCCTGAGACACACCTGTCAGACCACAACCAGATCCTGCTGTACATGAGATCCACTGACAAGCCACTCACACAGCAGCCCCACCAGATTGGTCTCTACAACCTGCCACCATTCTTTAAATGGGCCAGTCACCGGGCCACCGAATACACCAATGCGGCTAACCGACCCGAAATCAAGGAACTGCTCACAAACTTCTATATGAGTTCCTACCAGCCAGACCAACAAGGGGTCACCCGAGCAGTGAAGGACTTCAGTAACATCCTGTACACCACGGCAGAACTAGCAGGCCTGAAACAGACAAAGCCCAAGAGACCGACTAACAAACAGTCTCACAAATGGTTTGACAGCAACTGCAAGGCTCTACGCCGTCTCTAAGGGCAGCCTCCAACCAGAAACACAGCGACCCCAACAACAGAGAGTCGAGGGAAGCCTACAACAAATTATGCAAGCAATACAAGGGAACCCTCAGAGAGAAGAAACAGAGGTACCTCTCCCACAAAATAGAGCAACTAGAGGACTCCCTCCAGGACAGCTCATTCTGGGAGACCTGGCACCACATGGGCACAAAGCCCAAGAAAAACTCTCTCCACATCCAAAATGGCAATATCTGGCTCAACTACTTCAGAGGTCTCTACAAAAACATCCCAGAAGAAGAACTAACTCCAGAACAGCAACAGATAATCACCAAACTGAGGGACATGGAGAAAGTCATCAAAGACTTCCAGAACCCTCTGGACTCACCAATCACCATAAAAGACATACAGGAAAGAATTGTCCTGCTGAAAGGCAAAAAGGCCAGTGGCCCTGACGGCATCCTACCAGAGATGATCAAATACAGCTCTCCAGCAATACACGCGGCACTGGCAAAGCTATTCACCCTCGTGCTCAATGCTGGACACTTCCCCGAAGACTGGAACAAAGGGCTCATAACCCCCATCTACAAGAATGGGGACCAATATGACCCCAACAACTACAGAGGGATCTTCGTCAGCAGCACGCTGGGGAAACTGTTCAACAGCATCATCAATAACAGAATCCTCACCTTCCTCACACAACACGGGGTCCTCAGCAAGAGCCAAGCAGGGTTCATGCCAAACCACCGCACCACAGACCATATCTACACCCTGCACAGCCTCATCAAGACGCACGTCCACAACACCAGAAGAGGCAAGATATTCGCCTGCTTCGTAGACTTTAAGAAGGCGTTTGATTCAGTATGGCACCCAGGCCTACTCCTGAAACTCCTAGAGAGTGGAATAGGAGGAAGAACGTACGACGTCATCAAGAGCTCCTACACCGGAAACCAGTGCAGTGTGAAGGTGAATGGGAAAAGGACAGCATACTTCCAACAGGCCCGAGGGGTCAGACAAGGCTGTAGCCTGAGCCCAACGCTCTTCAACATCTATATCAATGAACTGGCTACAGCCCTGGAGACCTCACCAATCCCAGGCCTCACCCTGAACAATCGAGAGGTGAAGTTCCTGCTATACGCCGATGACCTCCTACTCCTGGCCCCCACCGAGAAAGACCTCCAAGAAAGCCTGTCAGTGCTGGAAAAATTCAGCACCACATGGGCTCTACCCATCAACCAGAAGAAGACCAAAGTCATGGTATTCCAGAAGAAGGGCCACAATAAAGCCTCCACCACCCCACAATTCACACTGAACGGCTCCACACTGGAGAAAACCAACAGCTACACCTACCTGGGGCTGGAGCTCAGCCAATCAGGAAGCTTCAAAGCAGCAATAGAAACCCTGAAAGCAAAAGCCTGCAGAACCTTCTACGCCATCAGAAGACAACTGTACCACCTCAAACCACCGGTGAGGGTCTGGCTGAAGATATTTGACGCAGTCATCTCCCCGATCCTTCTCTATGGCAGCGAGGTTTGGGGCCCAGCCACCTACCCAGACCAGTCAAGGTGGGATTCCAGCCCAACAGAGAACTTCCACCTGGAGTTCTGCAAATACCTGCTCCATGTCCATCGCAACACCACCAACATGGCCTGCAGGGCAGAGCTAGGCAGACTCCCCCTATGGCTCACCATACAGAAAAGGGCGCTAGCTTTCCAGGCACACATCCAGGGGAGCAAGCCTGACTCCTACCACCACCAAGCATGGCTAAGCCACCTGAGCAAACCAGACACTCACCAACCAAACAACAGCCAACCACCAAACCAAAAACACCAACAGATGATAACCAAGGCCAAAATAAAGGCGACCACAGAGGCAAACAGAGAGCGGTACATTGAAGAATGGAGAAACGAAATAAATAACTCCAAGAAACTCACCGTGTACCAATCCCTACAAAGGGACTACACCATGGCCACCTACCTGGAGAGAATACGCCACCCCAAGCACAGACAGACCCTGAGCCGGTACAGACTGAGCGCCCACAACCTAGAGATAGAGACGGGGCGACACAGGCAGACGTACAAGCCACGGGAGAACAGACTGTGCCAGCACTGTGACCAGGGGGTCCTAGAAGACGAGACCCACTTCCTGCTACACTGCACCAAATACTCAGCTGTGAGGGCCGTCTACTACCAAAGACTCTCTGCCCACATCCCAGACTTCATATCTGCAGACGAGAAGAGGAAACTCTACATCCTACTGGGAGAAGAAGAGGCCACTGTGGAGATCGCTGCCCAATATGTGTTCAGCTGTCACCAAACCAGAGGAAGATGAGACTCCATGGACTGTTATATTTATCCCAAAACACCCGCCCCACCCCACCCCACCCCACCTCCCCATATAGCAGTCACCAACGAAGAGGAAGATGAGACTCCACGGACTGTTATACCCCAAACCAACCGCCCCGCCCCACCCCACCTCCCCATATAACGGTCACCAACGAAGAGGAAGATGAGACTCCATGGACTGTTATACCCCAAACCACCCACACCACCCCCACCACTCACCCACCCGAGTCCAACTCTCCCCCCCCCCCACTCTACTAGCTTTGGCAATGCCAAATATCTATTCGGACATGCCAATAAAGCTTTTTTGATTTGATTTGATTTGATATACTGTATATATATATATATATATATATATATATATATATATATATATGCGTATATACTGTATGTGTGAGTGTAGTGTATGTACATGTGTGTGTAGTGTGTATATGTATATACAGTATGTGTGTGTAGTGTATGTATATATATATATATATGTGTGTGTATATACTGTATGTGTGTGTAGTGTGTAGTGTATGCATATGTGTGTGTAGTGTGTATATGTGTGTAGTGTATATATATATATATATATATATATATACTGTATATATGTGTGTGTGTGTGTATATACCATATGTGTAGTGTATGTATGTGTGTGTGTAGTATGTATGTGTGTGTATGTATATGTGTGTGTGTAGTGTATGTATATATATATGTGTGTGTGTGTATATACTATATACTGTATGTGTGTGTGTAGTGTATGTGTGTATATATATCTATATATATATATATGTGTGTGTGTGTGTGTGTGTATATATATATGTGTGTGGTAGTACATGCAGTGGTTTAGCTGAGGACATGACACTGACTAAACCAGTGTGATCTACTGTACAGATCTCCTCTACAGGCTGCAGCTAAACCCTCCAGTACAAAGTGACCTGTGTTACTGGTTTTATTCTTCCCAATGCAAAGGTTAAAAAAACGGCGTCAGACACCTGATGGAAATATCAGCATGTTTTCTGTGCGAGGCCTCGGCCTAAGGCTTTGTTCACATCTCTGTCAGTTATTTATGTTGTTCTCCTCCAGTATAGGAGCAGAACAATTAAAATAAAGAATGGCCAATCCATTGCCTGATGCAACCAAACCTTGTAGGCCTCACTGTTTCAGACTTAGGTCCCACATAGCGGGCCACATCAAAAATGTGGTGCGGGAAAAACCACAGTGGCAAGGCATCATGGTTTATCCTGCAGGTTTTAACAGAAAGTCCATGGTGGAGAATGCGAACATTCTGCTTCCATTACACCCATTGCTTAAATTGGGAAAAAAAATTTAGGGCAAAGGTTTTCTTCAGACTATGTAGAGTAAATGCCGCATCGTTTTACAGTACCTGCAAAGTGGATGGGATTCTGGCTAATCCCATTCACACATTGCAGAAAATAATACGCAAGGGAAATGGTGCGATTTGAAAAACACTTGTGTTTTTGCAAATTGCAGCATGGCGATTTCCATAGCAGTATAATGGAGGCAGAAAGTCTGGAGAGGAAAACACAACAGACTTTATGTGAAAGAGCTACCAGAAAACTGATCTGTTTCTTTTTGGCTTGCGGCTCGCTACATAGGGCCTTGCCTCACAACTTAAAAAATAAACAAGAACACCCCATTATCATCAAAAATAACATAGAAATCATTTTTATCGTCATTTTTGGGTAATAAAGTCAAACTATTATGTCTATTACATGGCAATAATAAAAAAAATTGCTGTAAGAAATTATAATAAATGACTTGTTTATTGGGACTTCAAATGGTGCTAATAAATACTACCGCTCATCCTGCAAAAAATAAGCACTTTTATGGCTGCTTCGATAATAAGTAGGGTTGAGCGATCGTGTTTGGAAAAAGTCGGATTCTGATCGGCGATCGAGAAAAATTCACGAATCCCAAATACGATCTTTTTAGGTGGGATCGAGATTGGTGATCATTTCCCACAATGCTTTGCTAGCTAGTCTCCCATTCATTCTAATGGGAGACTAGCTAACATCGCTAGTAGTTACTTATTTGTAGAGATGGCTGGTCCGGTGCCCGGTGTTCTCGTTCTTCTTCGCCTCGCTGCCCCCTGCCTCCCAGGTTAGGAGAGTGTGGGCGGGTACTTGGAGGGGAGACGTCATGGTTCCCCGCCCTGTTAATGCCCACACTCTCCTAAGCTACAAGCCCCGCCTTCTTCCTAGCTCTTTAAATACTAACCTGGGAGATGGGGGCAACGAGGCGAAGAACAAGAACACCAGGTACCGGACCAGCCATCTCTGCAGGTGAGTGGACACCAGGGGGGACTAAGTAGCCAGAGGATTAAAAAAAAATCCTCTGGCTACTTAGTGATTAAAAAAAATCACTATACAGCGTGGATTCTAACAATTAAAGCGTTCAATTATTAAATCCCATGCTGTATAGTGAATAGGATTGTTTTTAAAATCCGATCTCCGATTAGTAAAAAAATCCCATTGACTTGCATTGGGATCGGAATTGGGATCGAGATCGAGTTCAAATGAAAAATGATCGGAAATCGGATTTCAAAATCGATCCTGAAAAGTCAAGATCGGCTCAACCTTAATAATAAGATAAGTAAGTCCATATAAGGTCAAAAACAACGCAGATAGAGTTGCAGCACTTCCTTATTACTAGTCCTTTTATTGACTCCTTCTATATAATATTACACTGAAGCCTCGGCTAAGGAATATGAGAGAGGAGACGGTGGTTTTACGTTCTCTCACACCTCAGTATTGGATTGAAGACGTCTTTGTGCCCCGGCTCTATTTTTGGTTTGCAGCTAACAAAAGCCATTTCCTGATATCATCTGTAACATTTCTCTAACGGTGGATGTAACGTTTATCCCCTTACACATTCGTAGATATAAATACATTATTAAATGCATTCCCATCATTTTTTTCGACCCCCTAAAACTCTGTTTCCTGATGTCACCTCATAACTGCAACTCCCTTGTCTGGAATCATTTTAGAATGAACGTTACAGTAACAATAGCCGCCTCCATATGTTGCTTCCCTCTAGCTGTTTGAAGGTCTAACATTGTTTTTTCCTTTTTTGCAGAATATATTTATTTATTTTTTTAAATTTTGGCAGAACATATATAGCTTGGGCAGTGAAGAGTAAATTCTATCTGAATTTGGCATGGTGGTTCAGTTTGATTCGATGACTACACGAGTGTACTGCGCGGTATGCACAGTACTCCATAGAACTACATGAGCGTACTGCGCGGTATGCACAGTACTCCATAGAACACACGAGCGTACTGCGCGGTATGCACAGTACTCCATAGAACTACACGAGCGTACTGCACAGTATGCACAGTACTCCATAGAACTACATGAGCGTACTGTGCAGTATGCGCAGTACTCCATAGAACTACACGAGTGTACTGCACGGTATGCACAGTACTCCATAGAACTACACGAGCGTACTGCGCGGTATGCACAAAACTCCATAGAACTACACGAGCGTACTGCACGGTATGCACAGTACTCCATAGAACACACGAGCGTACTGCGCAGTATACACAGTACTCCATAGAACTACACGAGCGTACTGCACGGTGTGCACAGTACTCCTTAGAACTACACGAGCGTACTGCGCGGTATGCACAGTACTCCATAGAACTACACGAGCGTACTGCGCAGTATGCACAGTACTCCATAGAACTACATGAGCGTTCTACGGGAAATCAAAGTTTCTGAAAATTCGTATGGTCCATACAGAAGGGCTAGTTTCACTCCATACCCCATGCTTATCACTTATCGCTGGCTTACACAAAGATCATGATTAAAAAAACTTGGCCCTTGTAAATATTTCTTCCCAAGCCACTATTAAAAGGGATTTTCCTGGAGTTTGGCATCTGGGACCCCCTAGGACAGGAAACAGTTGATTGGTGGGGGGACTGGGAATCCTATCATAAGACATTTGTAAGGGAATTGCTAGTTGTGCAATTCCCTAGTGCTGCCGCTGGAATAATGGAAGAAGGGGAAAGACAGACAGCGAGTCCTAAACTCGACCCAGCCCCTGTCCCTACCTAATTGCCACAACTGTCCTAATGACTGGAGCAACCGGGCAGCGAACCCTTCTCTAAATATAGTGTACACAAAACACGACAAGACAAACAACACAGAAGAGGAGTCAGCAAGCCAAGGGTCAAAGCCAAATAGAAAAAGCAGTACAAAATCGTAATCCAAAAGAGAAGTCACAAGGGAAGCCAAAGATCAGTAATACAATAGTTAGGGCTAGTTCACACAGAGCACGGTATGGTGTATTTTGGTCCTGATTCTGATGTGGGAAGTCGCATCAGAATTTGACCAAAATGTGCCTGCCACGACTGTCACGGCTTCCAATAGTCACAGCTTCCCGCTCCAGAGTAGGCTCAAATGTATGGGCCTAGTTCAGAGGGTGCTGTTGCGAGGTGGACGCCGGGGCCGACTCGGAATACGCCTGAAGAAAGTACAGCTCGTTTCTTTGTTCCGGAGCCGGAACATACCGCTCATGGAAAAAAGTAAGCTAGCCGTCTACATAGACCTCCATTGTGAGGGGGCGGATTCTGAGGTGGATTCAGAGCCTCGTCTTGCCCCGTGTGAATGAGCCCTAAGAGAAGTAGGAAAACTGGTGCGGACAAAGTCACAAGACAGAGTCACAATAGCCAGCAAACCTGTGTGGGTTGATGACCTGTATATAGGAAGTCCAGGACCTGCTGCAGACTTGATTTGTAGACAGGCTGCACAGTGGGGTAGAGGGCCCTGCCTGGCCGCGAGGGCTTACAGTCCATGATGGAAGAGGGATAGAGACAGATGGTGAGGGTAGGAGATGGATGTGGTGAAAATTTAATTACAGAGGAGTGTTCATAGGGCAGTGTTCACACAGAACAACAAAAAACTGTAAGCATGGAATCAAATTGAAAACACCTCCTGCGCCGCCGTGTGCGAGTGGAGGGTGGCGCAGAGACCCAAACAGGCAGAGACGTTACAACATTAGTAGAGATGAGCGAACAGCGTTCGATCGAATACATATTCGTTTGAATATCAGGCCATTCAAGGTATTTGATTCCAATCGAACACCACAAGGCAAACGCAGTAAAACATTTGTATCCCCCTCCCACCTTCCCTGGCGCGTTTTTTGCACCAGTAACTGCGCAGGGGAGGTGGGACAGGAACTACGACAACAGAGGCATTGAAAAAAAATCAAAAAAAGGAATTGGCGGCCGAAATAAGGTGACCTCCAATTAAGACGAATGGTCAATTTAACATTCGATTAATTTGAGACTGAACTATGTGACTGTGACACAGGGAGAGATGTACAGGCAGGGTTAGCTAGGGATTACCTTTATTTAGGGGGGAATGTTACTCACACAACTCTTTGGGGCTCTATCTGGTCAGGATCCCTGTCAGCTTGCGATATGCGTGAGCTGACTTTTTCCCATAGGGATGCATTGACCAGCGTTGATACAGACTACAGCATTCGGCCAATCAACGCTGGTTCTGCCGGAGGAGGCGGAGTCTAAGATCCGTCCACAGCAGTTTCCATTGTGGTCCGATCTCAGATGTAGAAGTGCTGACACAGCACTGCTACACGGAGAAGCAACAGAGCTCAGCACACACAGAGATGCAGCAGAGCTGAGTGTGCAGTATGGTTCAGCGCACACTCAGCACTGCTACATCAGATGCAGCAGAGCTGAGTGTGCAGCAGGTTCAGCTGAACTCTGCTGCACACTTAGCTCTGCTACATTGGACACTGCTACATCGGCCAGCATTTCTACATCAGGCGGTGCGCTCAGCTGGGCTACTCCGGAGATGCAGCCAAGTAGAGCGCACGCCCAGCACTTCGAGCTGCAATATGGACATTAAATAAACAATGAAATGCCATATCTTGAGATTAGCTCTGGAATTTATATCAGGTTCCAATTTTCCGTATCGGTGGTAAAATGGATTTTCACTAATTTACTTATCTCCGTTCCTAAGTAAAAACACGTAATTTCACATGAATTAATATTTCTGAATATTACTTTGATTGGAATGTCTTTTCGTCCTGCTTTTAACATATCTCTTTCTCTGAATATCAGTATGGATTACTTTACCCATTGTTAGCAATTCAGTCGAGATTTCACTTTGTAATATTTGTGTCCGCTGTTATATAGGCTCATCTATGCCTAACAGGAAAACAAAGAAGCATCTTATTAAATAAACAGGTACTTTATCCAGAAATAAAGCGAAAACTGCAACCACAGACGAAACAAGTAAAAAGCTTTGAACCAGGCGGAAAACCCAATGCACAGAAATGATGTTTATGCAAAGCAGGTTTAGGTACAACCTTCTAGCAGCTATTGTGTTCATTGAAGTCCGATATAGAGTGGGGAGAAGAAAAAAATTCCGTGAGACATGAAGACAGCCTAGCGAGGAAGCAAATGCCAGCGAAATAGCTTCGGGAGAGAGCCCATGATTTTGTAATTAGAAAGAATATAACCGTGTTACTCAACCATAAACCACCTTATAAAATATTCACCGAGGGTAAAGCTGTTCATAAACACCAAGCCATAAAATGAGGGCAATTTCACTTAAATATATTCTGTAGGACATATGAGAAAATGGAGACATTTATTTTAAATTTAGGCTATCAAATATGAAGCTGGAGGTGATGAGCGAGATGTTCTCCAAAGCTTCAAAGGGTTTTCCAGGATTAAAACAAAAAAAACAACATGGCTCCCTCATCTGTTCATAGGTTTGTGTGGTATTACAGGAGCAACTGGGCGACAATCCCTTCTCTAAATAAGTGGGCACAGAACAAGACAAGACATACAACGCCAAAGAGGAGTCATCAATAGGGTTGAGTGATCGTGTTTGGAAAAGATCGGATTCCGATCGGTGATCGAGAAAATTCGGAATTCCGAACATGATCTTTTTAGGTGGGATCGAGATCGGTGATTATTTCCCACAATGGTTTGCTACTGGCCAAGCATTGTGGGAAAAGCTAACAATGTTAGCCTTTAAACTGAGTATACGCTCCGCTCATTCTGAGCGGAGTGTATACTCAGTGTGAAGGCTCCGCTGCAGTTCCATAGGAATGAATGGAAGCAGCCGACACACAGCCTTTACCCCCTGCACTCCGGCTGCGTCCATTCATTCTAATGGGAGACTAGCTAACATCTTTAGTAGCTACTTACCTGCAGAGATGGCTGGTCCGGAGCTAGGAAGAATGTGGGGTTTGTGGCTTAGGAGAGTGTGGGCGGGTACAGGGCGGGGAGACGTGACGTCTCCCCTCCCAGTACCCGCCCACACTCTCCTAACCTGCCCACACTCTCCTAACCTGGGAGGCAGGGGGCAGCGAGGCGAAGAAGAACGAGAACATCGGGCACCGGACCAGCCATCTCTGCAGGTAAGTGGACACCAGGGAGGACTAAGTAGCCAGAGGATTAAAAACAAATCCTCTGGCTACTTAGTGATTAAAAAAAATAAATAACACAGCAAGGATTCTAACAATTAAAGCGTTCAATTGTTAGATTCCATGCTGTATAGTGAATAGGATTGTTTTTAAAATCCGATCTCCAATTAATAAAAAAATCCCATTGACTTGCATTGGGATCGGAATTGGGATTGAGATCGGGTTCGAATGAAAAATGATCGGAAATTGGATTTCAAAATCGATCCTGAAAAGTCAAGATCGGCTCAACCCTAGTCATCAAGCCAAGGGTCAAAGCCAGAGAGACAAAGCAGTACAAAATCGTAATACATGGCTGCCTTCATCTGTTCATAGGTTCGTGTGGTATTGCAGCTTCCCAGACATGACCTGGTGTAGAGCGATTTTTGGACAAAAGTTGCCATGTTATTATAATCCGGGATATCCCCTTTAAGTATCTTTGTATCTATTTGTTTTGTAAACCAGAATAACTTTATTACCAGTTCAACCACCAAGATGGAAGGATGTAGGACCGACAAATCAAATAGGCTTTCACATTTGCGTTGGTGTCTCTGCATGGAATCAATCTCTATGATCTGTCTGATTAGAATGTGTCATTTAAAAAAAGGAAACATTGATTTCATTGGGTTTTTAAAACCATCCGCCGGTGTGTTTTGAGCATTTCCATCGTGTCTATATCGTGGAAATATTTTGCACCTTTTTTCAAAACGGACTTGAAATGTAGGTATGGGGGGTTTTTTTGGTTTTTTTTAAATGTAGATTGTGAGCCCCACATAGAGCTCACAATGTACATTTTCCCTATCAGTATGTCTTTTTTGGAGTATGGGATGGAAATCCATGCAAACACAGGGAGAACATACAAACTCCTTGCAGATGGTTTTTTGCCCTTGGAGGGATTTGAACCTAGGGACTCCAGTGCTGCAGTGCTAACCACTGAGCCACCGTGTGGCCCCGAAATGTAGGTATGGTTTAGACAGCACATACAGTAGGTGTGCACCTAATTACTGTATGTGACTTTTTAATTTTTGTGCAAGCACACTCCACTTCTGCACACAGTCAGCTCTGCTACATCTGACATGCAGCAGGGTTTAGCACACAGTCAGCTCTGCTGCATCTCAGGTGTAGCAGGGTTCAGCGCACAGTCAACACTGTTACACCTGAGATTGGACCACAATAGAGACTGCTGTGGACCGATCTTAGACTCCGCCTCCTCCAGCAGAACCAGTGTTGATTGGCCGAGTGCTGTACATTGTATGGCATTTGGCCAATCAACGCTGGTCAATGCATTCCTATGAGAAAAAGTCAGCTCCCGCATATCGCAAGCTGACAGGGATCCCGATGAGATAGAGCCCCAAAGAGTTGTGTGAGTAACATTCCCCCCTAAATAAAGGTAATCCCTAGCTAACCCTGCCTGTAGATCTGTCCCTGTCTCACAGTCACATAGTTCACAGTCTCATATGACCTTAAATGATCTTAAATCCACTATTCGTTTGAAGTGGAGGTCACCTGATTTCAGCAGCCAATTACTTTTTCCGATTTTTTTCCGATGCCTACGTTGTTGTAGTTCCTGTCCCAGGAATCCTGTCCAGGGGAATCAAATTTTTAGTGCGTTTTCCACATGGTATTCGATTGGAATCGAATACCTCGAACGGCCTGATATTCAATTTGATTGAACGCCGTTTGCTCATCTCTACATATATGTATATATATATATATATATATATATATATATATATATATACAGTCCCTGACAGAAATTCTGTTGCTTCTCCATGTTGTGGAATCAAAAGCTTATAACCTGACTTTAAATTCATCCATTGGTTTAAGAAATGACTGATATGAAAGCTGAAACCCTCCCAAATGTGTTTTTTAAGAAAATTGGCTTCAATGGCGAAATATTGATCATTTAATGAACACAGAAAGGTCAGATTTTGGCAAGACAAAAGTTTTGTCGCCGGGGCCACACGGTGGCTCAGTGGTTAGCACTGCAGCCTTGCAGCGCTGGAGTCCTGGTGTTCAAATCCTGCCAAGGGCAAAAAACCATCTGCAAGGAGTTTGTATGTTCTCCCCGTGTTTGCATGGATTTCCATCCCATATTCCAAAAAAGACATACTGATAGGAAAAAATGTACATTGTGAGCCCTATGTGGGGCTCAAAATCTACATTTTAAGAAAAAAAAAAAAAAGTTTTGTCACCTTGTCATATACTGCTCCCAATCCTAGTGTACAGCCTCCCCTGTGCTCACTAATTGATTGGTTAATTAGTGGGTGTGTATAAGAAGAACTCCAGCACCCCAGACCTGCACTTCAACTGCAACTTCACCTCGGACAAAATGCCAAAAATCAACCCTACGACCAAAGCCTTGATATCAAGAAGCTGAAGACCAGATCTACTGCAGAGGTGGCTGCACCTTTAATGTGTCTCAGCGTCAAGTACAAAGAATTAAAAAAAAGATTTGACCAGACTGGAGATGTTTTTGGCAAGCCCAGGTCCAGGACACCCCGCAAGACAACTGCTCAGGAGGAACGTTTGTTGGTTAGAAAATCAAAACCAGCCCCTCTTACACTGCAGCAGAGCCCCAACAGGCCTGGTCACCTCAAGTCCCTGTGTCACTAGAACAGTTTGTAGGATTCTCCCTCGAAATGTCCTCCATGGTGGAGTCAGTGCCCAGAAGCCATCACTAAACAAAAGGCAATTAAAGGCCCAACAACCTACTAAATGGATGGACGCTGGAAAAGTGGCAGAAGGTGGATTTCTCAGATGAATCTTCAGTGGAATTACACCACAGCCGCCACAAATACTGCAGGAGACCTACTGGAGCCCGTATGGATCCAAGATTCCAAACTTAACTGTTTTCTGGGTGTAAGATCATGGTCTTGAGTTACATTCAGTATGGGTGTATGCAAAACATTTGCAAGGTGGAAGGCAATATCAATAGCCTAAAATATCAAGAAACATTAGCTTCCTCTTACATTCCCAATCATAAAAGGGGTCATATTTTGCACTAGGCTGGTGCTCCATCTCATACATCCATCACTACATTAAAGTTCCTCAAGGCAAAGAAGATGAAGGTGCTCCAGCACTGGCCAGCCCAGTCACCAGACATGAACATCATTGAGCATGTTTGGGGTAGGATGAAAGAGGAAGCTTGACGGACAAAACCAAAGAATCTTGATGAACTCTGGGTGGCTGTAAGACGGCAATCTTTGCTATTTCTGATGACTTCATCAATAAATTGTATGAATCATTCTCTAAACGCATGGATGCCGTCCTTCAAGCTCATGGAAGTCACACAAAATATTAAATATGGCTCTAATAGCAGCACAACTTCATTCACCAATGTTATGAAACATACAGTCCTATGAAAAAGTTTGGGCACCCCTATTAATCTTAATCATTTTTAGTTCTAAATATTTTGGTGTTTGCAACAGCCATTTCAGTTTGATATATCTAATAACTGATGGACACAGTAATATTTCAGGATTGAAATGAGGTTTATTGTACTAACAGAAAATGCGCAATATGCATTAAACCAAAATTTGACCGGTGCAAAAATATGGGCACCTCAACAGAAAAGTGACATTAATATTTAGTACATCCTCCTTTTGCAAAGATAACAGCCTCTAGTCACTTTCTGCAGCTTTTAATCAGTTCCTGGATCCTGGATAAAGGTATTTTGGACCATTTCTTTCTACAAAACAATTCAAGTTCCGTTAAGTTTGATGGTCGCCGAACATGGACAGCCGGCTCTCAAATGATCTGAAAACAAAGATTGTTCAACATAGTTGTTCAGGGGAAGGATACAAAATGTTGTCTCAGAGATTTAACCTGTCAGTTTCCACTGTGAGGAACATAGTAAGGAAATGGAAGAGCACAGGGACAGTTCTTGTTAAGCCCAGAAGTGGCAGGCCAAGAAAAATATCAGAAAGGCAGAGAAGAAGAATGGTGAGAACAGTCAAGGACAATCCACAGACCACCTCCAAAGAGCTGCAGCATCATCTTGCTGCAGATGGTGTCACTGTGCATCGGTCAACTATACAGCGCACTTTGCACAAATAGAAGCTGTATGGGAGAGTGATGAGAAAGAAGCCGTTTCTGCACGTACGCCACAAATAGAGTTGCCTGAGGTATGAAAAAGCACATTTGGAGAAGCCAACTTCATTTTGGAAACAAAGATTGAGTTGTTTGGTTATAAAAAAAGGCGTTATGCATGGCGTCCAAAAAGAAACAGCATTCCAAGAAAAACACATGCTACCCACTGTAAAATTTGGTGGAGGTTCCATCATGCTTTGGGGCTGTGTGGCCAATGCCGGCACCGGGAATCTTGTTAAAGTTGAGGGTCGCATGGATTCCACTCAGTATCAGCAGATTCTTGAGAATAATGTTCAAGAATCAGTGACGAAGTTGAAGTTACGCTGGGGATGGATATTTCAGCAAGACAATGATCCAAAACACCGCTCCAAATCCTCAGGCATTCATGCAGAGGAACAATTACAATGTTCTGGAATGGCCATCCCAGTCCCCAGACCTGAATATCATTGAACATCTGTGGGATGATTTGAAGCGGGCTGTCCATGCTCGGCGACCATCTAACTTAACTGAACTTGAATTGTTTGTCCAAAATACCTTTATCCAGGATCCAGGAACTGATTAAAAGCTACAGGAAGCGACTAGAGGCTGTTATCTTTGCAAAAGGAGGATCTACTAAATATTAATGTCACTTTTCTGTTGAGGTGCCCATACTTTTGCACCGGTCAAATTTTGGTTTAATGCATATTGCACATTTTCTGTTAGTACAATAAACCTCATTTCAATCCTGAAATATTACTGTGTCCATCAGTTATTAGATATATCAAACTGAAATGGCTGCTGCAAATACCAAAATATTTAGAACTAAAAATGATTAAGATTAATAGGGGTGCCCAAACTTTTTCATAGGACTGTATCTTTGTATTGGAACTGAATTATTGGTTTGGTTTTCACATTACTTTATGTGGGCGACAAAACTTTTGTCTTGCCAAAACCTGACCTTTCTGGGTTCATTAAATGATTAATATTTCAGCAGTGAAGCCAATTTATTTTCTTAACAAAAAAAAACTTTTGGGAGGTTTCAGGTTTCATATGAGTCATTTCTAAAACCAATGGATGAATTTAAAGTCAGTTTATAAGCTTTTGATTCCACAACATGGATAAGCGACAGAACTTTTGTCAGGGACTGCATATATATATTGTGAGAGAGTGAAGGGTGTGGTCTGGGAAGACAGGTATGTCCCAGCCAGGCAGTTTGGTGTTTGGTAAAGATCCACACCAGGGAGGTCAGCTGACTAATCAAGGCCTGATAATAGTCTGAGTGTGAAGACTAGCAGGGTGGCACCACACTGACAGAGCTGACCTGTCCAGACCAAATCTACAGAGCAGGTACTGTGCCACCCGATGTTGTTACCAAGGTGGGAGTCTGGTAGCCAGGCTTCTGTATAAGACAGGGACACGTTTCCTTATGTTTAAGTTAGTTCTCAGCCGAGAAGGGTTTTGTTTTTGTTATTTGTGCCTTTGCAAAGGCAATTAATGCACTGCAAGTGAATAAAGCCTGAACTTGTGTGCAACCCAGTGTCTGTGTCCCTGTTTCCTGCACAGCTACCGAGCATCTGCCTGAGTACAGACAAAATAGTATACAAAATAGCAGAACGCCTAAAAAATACTGCACAGAATTCTTATAGAAAACAAAGGGTGAAAGCACTTAACATAACACAGGAGGGTAATGAATGTTCCAAAGCAAAGGACATATCTCAGGATGGCAGGGCATACAAGTAACTAACATGGAATGAATTGAAAGTGCCCAATTCAACCCTTGGACAATGAAGTTAATTTTCACTTTTTTGTAATTTTTACCTTTATATTCTGATGGTCATACCATTTTTATTTTTTAGCTTGACCTAGCCTTACAATGCTTTGTATTTTGTGGGAAAGAATTTTACTTTATCTAAGTGCCATAATTTGTATTAATGTTATTTGCAAAAAAGCTTTAAAAAGCAATTCTGCTCCAGTTGTTATTATTATTATTATTACTAGCTGGTACCCGCGACTTCGTCTGCGGTAATTGTAGAAGTGGGTATATACAGGCGCGGGTAAGGTTTTCGTACTGTGTATAAGGTATGGGATATGAAATGTAACTTTGTATCTTGTTTTTGCTGTAATTCAGAGAATCCGTGAGATTTTTGTGTTGAAGTTAATTTGTATTTGAGCTGCTATACGGTGTTGTTATAAACTGTACATAGTGTCTTTGGGACAGAGGTATTTGAAGTTAATAGACCTCGATATACGACATTGTATGATTTGGTATTTTCTGCCAGTAGTGTGTTGACCTTTTTTTATTAGTTGCCATATTCTGACAGCAGTCACTTTTTTATTTGTCTGTGTCGGGGATGTCTTTTTTTGCGGGGCCGGGTGTAGTTTTTAGTTGTTGCATTTTCGGGAAATGCTATTGGATTGATCACTTTTGATTGATATTTGTATGATAATGAAAATAGTGAAAAAAATGCGGTTTTGGACTTTTCAGTATGTTTGCGCTTACGCTATGGCGTTAAGCATCCAGGCAAAATATTTGTATAGCTTTGTAGAGCGGGCGATTTCGGACACAGGGATACCTAACATGTATGTGTTTCACAGTATTTAACTACTTTTATATGTGTTCTAGGGAAATGGGGGGATTAGAATTTGTAATACTTTTTATTTTTTTTTCCTTTTTTTTTGTTTTTGCATTTATTAGACCGCCTAGGGGTATTGACATGGGTGGGGGGTGTCGTGGATTGTCAGAGCGGTGGGGGTTGGCAAACATGGCTGTTCCAGAGCGTTAAAGAGAGCCTGCTGGAGTATCGTTAAGGTGATGGGCAAAGTGGTAAAGTATATGTATATGAGATTGTGTGGGGTTAGGGGCGAGGCTGTAGAGGGCAATATGAATTTTGGGGCTTGCTATGGTCCAAAGTGTGTGAGATTGCAGAGATGGTGGTGTGAGTTTGGGTTTTGTGGGGGTCCTGGCACAAATGTATGTGCGCTATTGTGACGAAAAGTAGCCTATTGCGCAATCGAGTGTATTAACTATGTTTGTGGAAACTTTCTGCCAAATCGGTGGAGCGGGTTTTGCATGATTGAGGAACAAACATCCAAACACACAAACCCACAAACTCACAAACTCACAATCCTATTAATATTATAAATGTGAAAGTTTGTGAGTTTGTGGGTTTGTGTGTTTGTGTGTTTGGATGTTTGCATGTTTGGATGTTTGTTCCTCAATCACGGAAAAACCGCTCGACCGATTTGGCTGAAATTTTCCACAAACATAGTTAATACACCCGATTAAACAATAGGCTACTTTTCGTCACAATAGCGCACATACGTTTGTGCCAGGACCACCACAAAACCCAAACTCACACCACATCTCTGCAATCTCACACACTTTGGACCATAGCAAGCCACAAAATTCATATTGCCCTCTACAGCCTCGCCCCTAACCCCACACAATCACATATACATATACTTTACCACTTTGCCCCTCACCTTAACGATACTCCAGGAGGCGCTCTTTAACGCTCTGGAGCAGCCATGTTTGCCGACCCCCACCGCTCTGACAATCCGTGACACCGCCCACCCATGTCAATACCCCTAGGCGGTCTAATAAGTGCAAAAAAAAAAGTTTAAAAAAAGTAAAAAAAATATAAAAAAAATAAATAAAAAGGATTAAAAATTCAAATCACCCCCCTTTCCCTAGAACACATATAAAAGTAGTTAAAAACTGTGAAACACATACATGTTAGGTATCCCCACGTCCGAAATCGCCTGCTCTACAAAGCTATACAAATATTTTTCCTGTTCAGTAAACGCTGTAGCGGGAAAAATGGTCAAAAGTGCCAAACCGCCATTTTTTCACTGTTTTGATTCTGATAAAAATTTGAATAAAAAGTGATAAAAGCAATAACATTTCCCGAAAATGGTAGAACTACAAAGTACACCCGGTGCTGCAAAAAAAGACGCCCTATACATCCCCGTACACGCATGTATAAAAAAGTTACGGCTGTCGGAATATGGCGACTTTTCAAAAAATAATTTTTTAACACACTTTTGGAATTTTTTTAAGGGGTCAAAATGTAAATAAAACGATATAAATTTGGTATCCCCGGAATCGTAAAGAAACACAGAATACAGAGGACATGTCATTTTGGTTGCACAGTGAACGCCGTAAAACCAAAGCCCGTAAGAAAGTCGCAGAAATGCATTTTTTCTTCAAATCAACCCCATTCTGATTTTTTTCCTGCTTCCCAGTACATTATATAGAATAAATAATCGTGGCATCAGGAAGAAAAATTTGTCCCAGGAAAAATTAAGACCTCATATGGCTCTAGGAGTGGAGAAATAAAAAAGTTATGGGGTTTAGAAGGAGGGGAGTCAAAAACGAAAAACGAAAATCAAAAAATGCCATCGGCGGGAAAGGGTTAACTTCAAATACTTCTGTCCCAAAGTCACTATGTAAAGTTTCTCACAACACCGTATATATAGCAGCTCAAATACAAAGTAACTGCAACACAAAAGTCTCACGTATTCTCTGAATTACAGCAAAAACAAGATACAAAGTTACATTTCATATCCCATACCTTATACACAGTACGAAAACCTTACCCACGCCTGTATATACCCACTGCTACAATCACCACAGACCAAGTCGCGGGTACCAGCTAGTTTATAATATTAATAGGATTATTAACTTCACAAATGTTGCTATAAGTTTATTGTACAGATTTTTACAGTTATGACAACCCCAAATATTGTTTTTGGACTTACATTTCCTCTGAAAAGAAATGTATTGCCATTTTTCTATGTATTTATTAATAGCAGATGAAGTATATAACTTTTTTATAATCTGTTTCTCCTTTCTGATTGTAGAATTTTATATTCTATTTTCTGTACTTGATTATGGGTGCCCGAGCTTCTCCCCTGCTCTGTTAACAGCATTTAGCGATATGCTTTACATTATAGCCATATGGGAAGAATATGTAAATCTGTCTTCCATGATGTAATTAGAAAGATAGTGCCTCAGTCATGCAGTCCAATAGGGGGTGCTGCTTGAGGATATGCAAATATGTCTTCCATGATGTAATTAGTGCCCTCTATTGGACTGCATGACTGAGGCTCTGTCTTCCTAATTACATCATGGAAGACAGATTTGCATATTCTTCCCATGTTCCTCTGCACAGTGGAGCGCAAAATGGCTTACTAAGACTCCACACACCTAAATGGTGGTCTCTCCCTAAGGAGTGATGATATCCCCCCCTAACCCTGTCTAGAAGCCTCTCACTTCTGCAAAGTCAGTGTTCTCTGCACCAGGCTGAAGAGAGCCAATCAGATTGAAACAGCTGTCCTTGGCTGAGAGACTGTACTTGGTAAAATCCCACATCATTGCATTGCAGCAAAGACCTCTGGGAAGGATGGGCATGATGTTAAAGGGAGCGCTCTCTATTGGACTGCATGACTGAGACCCTGTCTTCCTAATTACATAATGGAAGACAGATTTGCATATTCTTCCCATGTTCCTTTGCACAGTGGAGCGCAAAATGGCTTAATAAGACTCCACACACCTAAATGGTGGTCTCTCCCTAAGGAGTGACGATATCCCCTTAACCCCATTATAGCCATAGCCATAAGCAGCAATAGTTTAGGACTGATTCATTGAGGTGTATGGGAGAGTTTTCTATACATACTCTTTGCAGAAAGGGGAATGGATGTAATGCTGTGTTACTATGGGTGTTATCTGTAGAGGTGTGAACTTCTATTGTAATTAGGGTTGAGCCGATCTTGAGATTTCAGGATCATTTTTAAAATCTGATTTTCAATCATTTTCCAGCTGATTCCAATTGTGAAATTTGCTCGATTGCTGATCGGGATCCCGATTGCTCAACCCTAATTATTATATTCTAATAATTATAATACTTAGGGTTGAGCCGATCTTGAGATTTCAGGATCGTTTTTAAAATCTGATTTTCGATCATGTTCCAACTGATCCCGATCCTTATAGTGAAATTTGCTCGATCGCCGATTGAGATCCGATCTTTCCCAATTCCGATCGCTCAACCCTAATTGCAATACTGTCTGTCTTGTTTGCGGTATAAATGAGATCACTGCTGCAAAACGAGTATAAGGAGGCTATAAGGGTTCATTCACATTGACATCGATACTGTATGTAGGGAATTTTTTAATCCTAAACCATCTTTACACTCTGGATTGGGGCTAAGTGTGTACTAGTTAATAAAATGTTGCATTCCTAACCGTGTTACAGCACGCACCTAGAGACCTAAAGGCCTCATGTGTGATCAGTAATGTGTATCAGAGAAACAAGTTGTTGTAAAACAAAATGCCATATTAAATTAGAGAATGAAAATTGAGTTCTGTCCAAAATACAATTCTGTCACAGCTGGCCTGGCCTGAAATAAGTAAAATGCTCAGAATGGCACAGGATCAAAATCTCCATCAGCACCCATCTACTTCCAGTGTAAACCTGATATCCCCGTGCTCACCTTACTCAACTTGATAAAAATAACTATTGCCTATGACTATCAAGTTTAGGGATTTGGTCATCATTAAGTTTATATATATTGGAAAAAGGTTCCTAAGGCTGAGGCCCCACGTTGCGGAAACGCAGCTTTTTTGGTTGTATATTTTGTTGCGGTTTTTTGAGCCAAAGCCAAGAATGGCTACAGAAGTAATGGAAAATATATAAGAAGTTCTTATACTTCTACCTTTTGCTCAATTCACTCCTGGATTTGACACAAAAAACCGCAACAAAATCTGCAACCAAAAAAGCTGCGTTTCCGCAACGTGGGGCCTCAGCCTTAGGGTCCATTCACACGGAGTGAACGCGCGCTCATTTTGACACAATACACGTGTAAAGAATACACGTGCAAAAATAAGACTCCCATTGACTTCAATGACATTTTCGTGCCAAAAAACGCAACGCGTTTTTTTACACGTTTATAAAAAAATGCCATTGAATTCAATGGGAGTCTTATTTTTACACGTGTATTCCTTCTGGAATCAACCTCCCATTGTTTTCAAAGGGAAGCAGAGATTGCAGCAGGACACGGAAAAACGATCTTGCCGTGGATTCCGTGGTACACGGCTTGAGACTCCCTCCTGATTACGTCCATCATTCCAGGGCTAATCAGGAGTGGGATTCCGCGACGGAATGCTGATGTGAAACGCCTGCCTTGTGCATGTCAGTACATCCATGAATTTTGCAGAAGTTTCGAGAAGCTATCCAGTCTTCACGTTCCAATATTCTTGCAACACCTAGTAGAATCTATGCCATGACAAATTATTTTGGTTCAGAGGAGGTCCAATGGGCTACTAGATAGGTGTCTCTAATATAGTGGCCATTCAGTATAGGTCTTTGGCTTTGGGATACTCTTTAAGCATAGCCATAGTTGTGCAGACAAAGAAGTGCGGGTAAGCAAAGTTATAATAGTAGTAAAAATAGATAAAGAACTAAGAATAATAAATTTCAAAGGCAAATATATTGGTTACATGGCAATTTATATTTGTACTAATTTATTTCTTTAAACATTTAGAATCTGTATCACAGTGGCATACGTACAGTTGCTCAGAAACCGAGAAAAACGCAATAGAATCTCAAAAGAATATCCACATTTACAATGTATCAACTCTGAAAATTAAAACTTTGTGTAACTCTAATGAATGTGCCACACTTGATGGAAAGGTATTGTCAGCCTAGTGTGAATGAGACAATTGTGTGCACGTATCGCAACCATTTACTATAGACACTCAGCCATCCACTACATGAAGAAAAAAAAAAACAAGTGTGTCTATGGATATTATAGACGGCTATGCAAATATCGACAATTAATATTTTAGTAACGCTTGCGCGGTACATGTCGGCTGACTCTCTTAGCCTTGAACCAGAGCAGATTTTTTTCTAAACAAGAATTTATTCATAAACTGCAGATATTTTTTAAGAGTGTGTAGAAAATTCACAAATGGTTTACCAGGTAACTAGGGATGAGTCAGAATGCATTATTTATGAGATCCGAGCCTCTCCTCTAGCATTGCAATTTATGCAACAGTCTGTTTCTCTCTTCTACACCGCCAGCCAACCTCAGGAAAAGATATTCAGGTATTAAAGAGGTAGGTGATAAGTCCTGTAATGAATGGAAGGATCGTAATCTGCAGAACTTTTATTACTAGAATTCTATACAGATATTTTTAAAATAAAAGCCATTATAACAATCGTATTATAGTTACTGTATGATATATATATATATATATATATATATATATATATATATTTATATATAGTTTACAAAGTTTACTATTTAATTCTTTTGACAATCTAAAACATATTTACTCTATTTCTAGAACCCCCAAAAGTTCTTCAATTATTTTTTTCTCTTGCAAAGCTGAAAGTTCTATTCAGTCAATTCTCCTTACAAAATGATATCCTCCTATATACTCGAGTATAAGCCGAATTTTTAAGCACAGTTTTTGCTTATATTTTGCTTATACTCAAGTCAAGAAAAAAAAAAAAAAAAAAAAATATATATATATATATATATATATATATATATATATATATATATATATATACACTCACCGGCCACTTTATTAGGTACACCATGCTAGTAACGGGTTGGACCCCCTTTTGCCTTCAGAACTGCCTCAATTCTTCGTGGCATAGATTCAACAAGGTGCTGGAAGCATTCCTCAGAGATTTTGGTCCATATTGACATGATGGCATCACACAGTTGCTGCAGATTTGTCGGCTGCACAAGACTACTGACTACTGAACTGTAAGCATCTCCCACCATGAGCTCCTGACTTTCATCAAAGTAAACCTTGTAATTGAGCTACCTGCAAGACGAAAACCAGGAAATATCGGCTCCATGGAAGACATAACTAAGCGAGACTAAAAACATCCCAAGAGAAAAATGAAATAAGAACAGAAAAAGGATTTAAAAATACAAGAGAAGATTCCTACAGACCTCAGACTGGCTGAATGCAACAGGAACATCACATCTGACCCCAGGATCCCACATCACAGAAGGTAGGGCCATCACTTGGCTAATCCCATAAGCAAGTAGATTATCCCTCAGAAATAAGGAAATCGGGGACACCCTCAGATTTTGGGAACCTGGGAGATTATAATATGGAATTCTTAGATGAACCTAGTATGAGCTCCATAGAACCTAGGACAAGGTCCCAGCACAGCAAGGGGTCAGGCATCCCAGAAGGTGTGAAAATGGCCACAGAGAATGAGGACATTGACTGTTATGCTAAGAGCACTGTCTCTGTACACAGCGGGGGGGGCAGGCCACTCTACAGATTACATACCCTGATAACATGAGTGCCAATGAAAAGAAAAATGCAAAGAAAGATCTCCTCAAAGCCCATGCTGAGACCCTGTTTGCTGATTACACATCAAACCAAAGAATGACTAACCTCATTATGCACACTGACCATATAAGAGCCTGGCAGCATGCAATATGTGACTGCTACAAGAGTACAACAACAGAAGAGGCAGATACAGGCAAAATAACAATCAGAATAAAAAACCCACAAGGGGCCGGCGAAGTGATTCTCACAACAACCATTTTTACTAGTGGGACTTTAATGATTCAAGGAAGAGAAGATAGGCTTCACCAATATATAGAAAAATTCCCAGAGATCAAGAATCAGGCACAACTAAAAAGGGGCACAGGCACAGAATCACCCACTGACTCAGGTGAATTACCCGTGACATCCCCCAACACTGCCAGTACACAAGCCAGCAAGCCCTCCCCCGACTCCTCACACCTCTCAGTAGAGTCCCTCACAGAGATTGTATCCCGGCTGGAGAGAGATTTTACTATCTATAAACACAATTATAACAGAAACTGTAATGTCAACGAACTGTCCAGCACAAATGGCGACACAAAAGTCATCCACAAACTTATCCAGGAAAACACAAATCTGAGAAAAGAGATAGCAGCCTGCCAGCAAGAGAATGTCAAGCTGTGGGATAAAATGACGCAGTGCCTACAAGAAATCACAGAACTAAAGGAAGAGTTATCAGGCCTGAAACTACAGGCACAAGAGATAAGATCTAAGGAAGAGGGGGAGGAAAACACAACAGACTCTGATCAAGGCATCAATAAGCCAGAAATGCCTCAAACATCACAAGAAAGTCCAGAACTGCCCATCACCCCAGACATAGAGCCAGAGAGAACCCAAACAACGAAAACTATAACAAAAACCTCAAACCCAGATATAGTCCTGATCATAGACTCCAATGGCAAGTACATTAATACAAGAAAGCTCTTCCCACGGCAAAGAGTCAAGAAAATCCACAGCCCAACCATTGAAAAAGCCAACATTGTCATTTGCAAGCCTTTCTTCACTACCCCGAAACACATTGTCATACACACAGGCACAGAAGATCTCTCTGACCAGCCCCAACAGACAGCGGGCCAACTGGTCCAACTAGCAGAGAAAGCAAAGCAACAGTTCCCAGACAGTAGTATCATCCTGTCATCTCTGCTCCCACGAGAAGACATCTCTGAAGCTACCATCATGGGGATCAACAAAGAGCTGGCGACCAGAATCAGACAAACACCAGGCATCACCCTGGCACAACACCCCTCCATAGATAAGCGTCACCTATATGATGACAAACACCTCAATAAACATGGCGTCAGCCTCCTAGCGAAGGAATTCAAAGACTTAGTGCTCAACAGAGCCCCCGGGCCTAGACAACAAACAAAACAAAGAGTCATGGAAATAATACCCGACAACCGCCAATATCCAAGACAGAACCCCCCAAAGATGCCACCTATCAAGAAAAAGCCAACCAGAGCAACCCAGAGCACCGACATAGAGACAATAAAGAGAATAGAGCATGCGGTCACTACAATGGCCACAACAGCAATGCACATAAACCAATACCTGGCCACACTGCAACCAACCAAGAACCCAGCCCGTCCTCTGCAGGACAGCTCATTACAAGGTTTACACACCGAAGATGAAATCACTAACTATCAGTAGTTGGAACATACAAGGGCTGAACGCCTCAGCCTTTGGATCTAAATCAAAAGATCCAGACTTCATAGACAGACTAAAAAACATAGACATTCAAATCCTCCTAGAGACATGGACCCGGGCAGATGACGAGTCCCCAACACCCATGGGCTACAAGGAATTCTCAGTGCCCGCCCAGAAAAATAAGACCACCAAACATGGCCGCCACTCAGGAGGCATACTAATATGGTACAAGGAGGAGCTCAAAGAACACGTAAAAGCTACCAAACGTGGAACTAATCACATATGGATAAAAATAAGCAGCTCCATCCTCAGCGGCCAGCAGGACATCTATCTCTGTGCAGTATATATGCCCCCACCAGGGTCCCCCTACCACGACCCCGACACTTACGAGGTCCTACAAAGGGAAGCCGTCCACTTCCAACCCAAAGGCAGAGTACTAATATGCGGAGACCTGAATGCAAGGACAGGCACAGAGATAGACTACCTGCCCCCGGACGACAACCCACATACGCACGGTAGTGAGATCCACCACCCAGAACCCACACAGACAAGAAGAAACAGCCAAGACAGAATTGTCAACAAGAGTGGGAGACAACTGCTGAACATGTGCCGAAGCCTAGGACTGTACATAATAAACGGACGTACCACAGGCGATCCCAGAGGACGCTTCACACTAAACTCTCAAGTGGGCAACAGCGTGGTGGACTATGCCATTACAGACGCAGACCTGTCAGACATTGAAAACTTCACAATCGCACCTGACTCCCATCTATCAGACCACAACCAGATCCTACTATACATGAGAACCAGGAACAAAACACCCACACATGAGCCCCAACAGTCCGGCCTCTACAACCTACCAAGACATTTCAAATGGGCCAACCACCAGGCCATAGAATATACCAACGCAACCAACCGACCCGAAATCAAGACACTGCTCACAAACTTCCATACAAACACCTATCAGCCAGACCAACAGGGAGTCACCAGAGCTGTGAAGGATCTCAAGTACATCCTACAGACCACAGCAGAACTAGCAGGCCTGAAACGAACCAAACCCATAAGACAAACCAACAAACAGTCCCACAAATGGTTCGACAGCGACTGCAGAGCACTACGCCATACCCTAAGAACAGCCTCCAACCAAAAACACAGGGACCCCAACAACAAGGAGGTGAGGGAAGCCTACAACAATCTATGCAAGCAATACAAGGGCATCCTCAGAGAGAAGAAACAGAGATACCTCTCCCACAAAATCGAGCAACTAGAGGACTCCCTCCAGGACAGCTCATTCTGGGAGACCTGGCACCACATGGGCACAAAGCCCAAGAAAAACTCTCTCCACATCCAAAATGGCAATATCTGGCTCAACTACTTCAGAGGTCTCTACAAAAACATCCCAGAAGAAGAACTAACTCCAGAACAGCAACAGATAATCACCAAACTGAGGGACATGGAGAAAGTCATCAAAGACTTCCAGAACCCTCTGGACTCGCCAATCACCATAAAAGATATACAGGAAAGAATTGTCCTGCTGAAAGGCAAAAAGACCAGTGGCCCTGACGGCATCCTACCAGAGATGATCAAATACAGCTCTCCAGCAATACACGCGGCACTGGCAAAGCTATTCACCCTCGTGCTCAATGCTGGACACTTCCCCGAAGACTGGAACAAAGGGCCCATAACCCCCATCTACAAGAATGGGGACCAATATGACCCCAACAACTACAGAGGGATCTGCGTCAGCAGCACGCTGGGGAAACTGTTCAACAGCATCATCAATAACAGAATCCTCACCTTCCTCACACAACACGGGGTCCTCAGCAAGAGCCAAGCAGGGTTCATGCCAAACCACCGCACCACAGACCATATCTACACCCTGCACAGCCTCATCAAGACGCACGTCCACAACACCAGAAGAGGCAAGATATTCGCCTGCTTCGTGGACTTTAAGAAGGCGTTTGATTCAGTATGGCACCCAGGCCTACTCCTAAAACTCCTAGAGAGTGGAATAGGAGGAAGAACATACGACGTCATCAAGAGCTCCTATACCGGAAACCAGTGCAGTGTGAAGGTGAATGGGAAAAGGACCGCATACTTCCAACAGGCCCGAGGGGTCAGACAAGGCTGTAGCCTGAGCCCAATGCTCTTCAACATCTATATCAATGAACTGGCTACAGCCCTGGAGGCCTCACCAACCCCAGGCCTCACCCTGAACAATCGAGAGGTGAAGTTCCTGCTGTATGCCGATGACCTCCTACTCCTGGCCCCCACCGAGAAAGACCTCCAAGAAAGCCTGTCAGTGCTGGAAAAATTCAGCACCACATGGGCCCTACCCATCAACCAGAAGAAGACCAAAATCATGGTATTTCAGAAGAAGGGCCACAATAAAGCCTCCACCACCCCACAATTCACACTGAACGGCTCCACACTGGAGAAAACCAACAACTACACCTACCTGGGGCTGGAGCTCTGCCAATCAGGAAGCTTCAAAGCAGCAATAGAAACCCTGAAAGCAAAAGCCTGCAGAACCTTCTACGCCATCAGAAGACAACTGTACCACCTCAAACCACCGGTGAGGGTCTGGCTGAAGATATTTGACGCAGTCATCACCCCGATCCTTCTCTATGGCAGTGAAGTTTGGGGCCCAGCCACCTACCCAGACCAGTCAAAGTGGGATTCCAGCCCAACAGAGAACTTCCACCTGGAGTTCTGCAAATACCTGCTCCATGTCCATCGCAACACCTCCAACATGGCCTGCAGGGCAGAGCTAGGCAGACTCCCCCTATGGCTCACCATACAGAAGAGGGCGCTAGCTTTCCAGGCACACATCCAGGTGAGCAAGCCCGACTCCTACCACCACCAAGCCTGGCTAAGCCACCTGAGCAAACCAGACATTCACCAACCAAACAGCAGCCAACCACCAAACCAAAAACACCAACAGATGATAACCAAGGCCGAAATAAAGGCGACCACAGAGGCAAACAGAGAGCGGTACATTGAAGAATGGAGAAATGAAATAAATAACTCCAAGAAACTCACCGTGTACCAATCCCTACAAAGGGACTACACCATGGCCACCTACCTGGAGAGAATACGCCACCCCAAGCACAGACAGACCCTGAGCCGGTACAGACTGAGCGCCCACAACCTAGAGATAGAGACGGGGCGATACAGGCAGACGTACAAGCCACGGGAGAAGAGACTGTGCCAGCACTGTGACCAGGGGGTCCTAGAAGACGAGACCCACTTCCTGCTACACTGCACCAAATACTCAGCTGTGAGGGCCGTCTACTACCAAAGACTCTCTGCCCACATCCCAGACTTCAGATCTGCAGACGAGAAGAGGAAACTCTACATCCTACTGGGAGAAGAAGAAGCCACTGAAGAGATCGCTGCCCAATACGTGTCCAGCTGTCACCAAACCAGAGGAAGATGAGACTCCATGGACTGTTATATTTATCCCAAAACACCCGCCCCGCCCCCACCTCCCCATATAGCAGTCACCAACGAAGAGGAAGATGAGACTCCATGGACTGTTATAACCCAAACCCCCCCCATACCCACCACCCACCCAACCCAACTCCCCCCCCCCCACACACACTTTACTAGCTTTGGCAATGCCAAATACCTATTCGGACGTGCCAATAAAGCATTTTTTGATTTGATTTGATTTGATTTATATATATATATACACTCACCGGCCACTTTATTAGGTACACCTGTCCAACTGCTCGTTAACACTTAATTTCTAATCAGCCAATCACATGGTGGCAACTCAGTGCATTTAGGCATGTAGACATGGTCAAGACAATCTCCTGCAGTTCAAACCGAGCATCAGTATGGGGAAGAAAGGTGATTTGAGTGCCTTTGAACGTGGCATGGTTGTTGGTGCCAGAAGGGCTGGTCTGAGTATTTCAGAAACTGCTGATCTACTGGGATTTTCACGCACAACCATCTCTAGGGTTTACAGAGAATGGTCCGAAAAAGAAAAAACATCCAGTGAGCGGCAGTTCTGTGGGCGGAAATGCGTTGTTGATGCCAGAGGTCAGAGGAGAATGGCCAGACTGGTTCGAGCTGATAGAAAGGCAACAGTGACTCAAATAGCCACCCGTTACAACCAAGGAAGCCAGAAGAGCATCTCTGAACGCCGCACAGTACGTCGAACTTTGAGGCAGATGGGCTACAGCAGCAGAAGACCACACCGGGTGCCACTCCTTTCAGCTAAGAACAGGAAACTGAGGCTACAATTTGCACAAGCTCATCGAAATTGGACAATTGAAGATTGGAAAAACGTTGCCTGGTCTGATGAGTCTCGATTTCTGCTGCGACATTCGGATGGTAGGGTCAGAATTTGGCGTCAACAACATGAAAGCATGGATCCATCCTGCCTTGTATCAACGGTTCAGGCTGGTGGTGGTGGTGTCATGGTGTGGGGAATATTTTCTTGGCACTCTTTGGGCCCCTTGGTACCAATTGAGCATCGTTGCAACGCCAAAGCCTACCTGAGTATTGTTGCTGACCATGTCCATCCCTTTATGACCACAATGTACCCAACATCTGATGGCTACTTTCAGCAGGATAATGCGCCATGTCATAAAGCTGGAATCATCTCAGACTAGTTTCTTGAACATGACAATGAGTTCACTGTACTCCAATGGCCTCCACAGTCACCAGATCTCAATCCAATAGAGCATCTTTGGGATGTGCTGGAACGGGAGATTCGCATCATGGATATTTTTTTTTTTGGGGGGGGGGTCTATGACCGCAATAGTAATGTATAGAATCTCCCATAAAATAGTGAAAAAAAAAGAAGCTTTAAAAAATAGAATAAATAAAAGTTGTAAATCCCTCCTTTCCCTAGAATACATATAAAAGTAGAACATGACTGTGAAACACAAACACACTAGGTATCCCTGTGTCTACTGAATATAGGGGATCTGCAGTGCTTCTGGTCCGTCGGTAAGGGGTTAATAGAAACACTGCAGATCCCCTATATTCAGCCACGTGGGGAAAAAAAACCCAGTCCTCAAGCTCAGGGAAGGGGCAGACAGACAACCAAAACACCCCCTCCCCTTCCCCAGCAACTACTGCACCCAAAAACTCCGACCATTTTAATTTTTGAAATTTTCCAGTAGCTGCTGCATTCCCCCCCCCCTCGGCTTATACTCGAGTCAATAAGTTTTCCCAGTTTTTTGTGGTAAAATTAGGGACCTCGGCTTATATTCGGGTCGGCTTATACTCGAGTATATACAGTATGTCATAGAGCAGAGGTAATTGTAAGCCTTATCCACCATTAACACTACTCGGGTTGTCTATATTATAATCCTCCACAATCATTAGGGAGGGTAATGGTGTCCTAATAAATGGCACGTGCGCTGTTTCCACAACATAGGGGTTCAGACTATGACAGTATTTTCTCTGACTGAAAGCCTTAGAATTATTTTTCTTCAGGATCATGATATACTAGTGTAAGGCAATTGCTAATTGTGCAATTCCCTAGTGCTGTTGTTGAAACCAGGAAGAAGACAAGACAGTGTTGAGGATGTCAGCTTGTGTAACCTCCATTTTAGATTTCAGACATGTCTCACAACAACCATATGCTCACAGATTCCATTTTGGATTTTGAGGCCATGTGGTCTTTTACAACTCACAACCCCCCTCAGCCCTCAGGGAGTGTGACCTCTCTCCAGTTTCTTATCCAATAGACATGCATCAGGACTATTGTTACAACTTCCCCACCAATCATGTTATGCTAATTATGCAACTCCAACCTGTTTTGTCTATGCCATGTGTTATATACTACCTCATTGTTACCATTAAAGACAGAACAAATTTTACACACACAAGCTGTATGTGGAGTGAGCTTCTCTGAGCCTGGCTTATTAAAAGGAAAAGACAACTTTATTAATTTGGACTTCAATACGGTGATACTTAGAGCGAATTGCACTCACAACTGAGACAGTGAGTCCTAAACTCGACCTGTCCCTACATACTTGCCTCAACTGTACTAATGACAGGGACAACTTGGTGACAGTCCCTTCTCTGAAATAAGTGTCACACAGAACAGGACAAGACAGAAGCAAAGTCAGCAAGCCAAGGGAAAAAGCAGTACCAAATCGTAATCCATAAGAGAAGTCACAAAGGAAGCCAAAGGTCAGAAGTCACAATAATAGCAGAAAGAGAAGCTTAACAGGGACAAAGTCACAATAGCCAGCAAACCTGTGTTGGCTGATGACCTGTATATAGGAAGTACAGGACCTGCCCCAGACTTTATTCATAGACAGACTGTCAATCACACAGGCAAGGTTACGATGAACTATTGGATGAACAGAGGGAAACAAGGTGCAGGAGAGGGGTGTGGTGGGAATTCAATTACAGAACATACGTGTTCACACAGAGCAACAAAAAACTTTAAGCAAAGAAACAAACTGAACATGCCTCCTCCACCGCAGTGTGCGAGCAGAGGGTGGCGCAGAGACCCAAACAGGCAGAGACATTACAACTAGCATGTATAAATCGATTTCAGTAAATATAACGTAACTGGAAAAAAGCAACGGATACACATACAAAGATTTTTAATATACTTTATAAAATAAACATTGCAGCACAATATTTAGCACTGACGTGTTTGGTGTTGTATAACCCTAACAGCAAGTACAATACAGTATATGGTATTTATGGGGATCTTTCAATCTTTTAAACATTTAGAAATGGTGCAATTTTTTTGTTTTTTTCATACAAGATAAAATGAATTAAATGAATTATGTATTTCGCAACATCAAATCATGTAAAAATAAAAAGGTATTGCTGAGAATTGTGGCAACTCTTCTGGCAGTCGGAACAAGTATAGCATACAAAATTCAATCGGTAAAAGACTGAGTTACAAAGTTTGTGACATACATTCTTTAGTAGATATTAAAGGGAAATACACATGTGGACAAAATTGTTGGTCGCCCTCGTTTGATGAAAGAAAAACCCACAATGGTCACAGAAATAACTTGAATCTGACAAAAGTAATAATAACCAAACTACATGTTGACAAGCCACAAAGCTTCTGGAAGAATGTCCTATGGACAGATGAGACAAAAATTGAAATTTTTGGCAAGGCATATCCGCTCGATGTTCACAGATGGAAAAATGAAGCCTATCTTGAAAAGAACACTGTCCCTACTGTGAAGCATGGAGGAGGCTCTGTTATATTCTGGGGCTGCTTGGCTGCATCTGGTATAGGGTGTCTTCAATCTGTGCAGGGTACAATGAAATCTCAAGACTATTAAGGGATTCTAGAGAGAAATGTACTGCCCAGTGTCAGAAAGCTTGGTCTCAGTCGCAGGTCATGGATCTTGCAACAGGGTAATGACCCAAAACACAGCTAAAACCACCCAAGAACGGCTAAGAGGAAAACATTGGACTATTCTGAAGTGGCCTTCTATGAGCCCTGACCTAAATCCTATTGAGCATCTTTGGAAGGAGCTGAAGCATGCCGTCTGGAAAAGGTCCCTTCACACCCGAGACAACTGGAGCAGTTTGCTCATGAGGAGTGGCCAAAATACCTGCTGAGAGGGGCAGAAGTCTCATTGACAGTTACAGGAATCGTCTGATTGCAGCGATTGCCTCAAAAAGTTGTGCAACAAAATAGTAAGTTACGGGAACCATCATTCCTGTCCAGGCCTGTTTCATGAGTTTTATTTATTTTTTAAATTCTGTTGAAGCGAAAAGCAAAGTCTGACTTTCATTTGTTCATTTTCATAGAATTTTTATCTATTATTACTTTTGTCAGATTCAACTTATTTCTGGGACCATTGTGGGTTTTTCTTTTATTAAACGAGGGTGACCAACAATTTTGTCCACGTGTGTATACCCACACACTCACACTCAATCATGTCATCAATCTTCATCATTTGGAGCATTGGAGATAGATCCGAGGCCTCTCCATCATTTTGGCAAATATTGGAATATTCATGTGCCAGAATCTAAACTGTATTCTGACTAGATTTCAGCTATAGTATACTCTAGATGACCCAACCCAATTATACATTGCCTGCTTTCTCTTCATAGGCTACTGTTATAGAGTTTTCTGTATGGGAAAGATACATTTATATGTTTGTTGCCAGGCATTTTTGGACACACATGAGTTCTTACCGTGTTTCCCCGATAGTAAGACACCCCCGATAGTAAGACGTAGTGGGACTTTTGGGGGGTGGGCTAATGTAAGACATACCCCGAAAGTAAGACATAGAGGGACTTTTGGGGGTAAAAAGAATGTAGGACACTGTCTTATTTTTGGGGAAACACGGGTATATAAGGCGCACCGGACTATAAGGCGCAGCGCTGTCCGGTGCGCCTTATATGTGATTGAAAGCGGCGGCACGCGAGGAGTTAAAGGGATTCTACCATTAAAAGAAGTTCTTTCCTCTGACCACGTTGGAATAGCCTTAAAAAAGGCTATTCGTCTCCTACCTTTTGCCATAGCCAGCGCCGCCTTCTTCCTGAGCTGCATCCGCCCCTTCTGTGTTGTCTTCTTTGGGCCTCATGGATGACACATGCACAGTCGGCTCTAACAGGCTCTCGCAGCCAGAGCCGACTGCGCATGCGTCATCCATGAGGCCCAAACAAGACGACACAGAACTGGAGGACGCAGCTGAGGAAGAAGGCGGCGCTGGCTATGGCAAAAGGTAGGAGACGAATAGCCTTTTTTAAGACTATTCCGACGTGGTCAGAGAAAAGAACTTCTTTTAATGGTAGAATCCCTTTAAGCGGCGGCCGTCGGCAAAGTCTGCCTGCCGCTTCCATACATTGCAATGGGAGCGCGCTATTCAAATAGTATTCACGCATCTCTAACTTCAATTGTAAGAAGTTACAATTGAAGTTAGAGATGAACGAATACTATTTGAATAGCGCGCTCCCATTGCAATGTATGGAAGCGGCCGGCGGCCGCCGCTTAACTCCTCGCGTGCCGCCGCTTCAATCAACCCCTGTCATTTTTTTTTTCCATTTTTTGGGGGGGTGGGCTAATGTAAGACATACCCCGAAAGTAAGACATAGTGGGACTTTTGGGGGTAAAAAGAATGTAGGACACTGTCTTACTTTCGGGGAAACACGGTACTTTGTTTATGTTATTTTTTTTGATTGATTCCTGTTTGAATCTGTGATCTTTAGCTTGCTTGTCCCTAAGGGTGCTTTCACACTGAGTAAACGCTAGCTTATTTTGTAGAGTAAAATTACACTTGTAAATTTTGCTATCCCATTGACTTCAATGACATTTTACAGGCGTATTTTTACAGGCGTATTTTTTACAGGCGTATTTTTTACAGGCGTATTTTTACACTTGTAAAAAAATATCATTGAAGTCAATGGGATAGCAAAATTTACAAGTGTAATTTTACTCTACAAAATAAGCTAGCATTTACTCAGTGTGAACTTACCCTTAGACTGCAATACATTGGTAACTATTGCGGCTTGCCACAGGAAAGCCTTAGTAGTTACATCTTAGGAGCGTTCACAAAGTTTCCAGTTATCAGGGATACTGGACAGCAATTGTGATCTCACTGCACGACAACAGGAGGGTCAAATTTGGGAGAAAATCTGTAGGAGCTAATCTCTACCTTACCGCTGGGTCTCTACTGTGGAATAGCCATATTTAATGGAGTTATGTTCATGCTGAAAAAATAAATAAATTTATGTATGTAGTATAGAGATGAGCGAACAGTAAAATGTTCGAGGTTAGTTTCGAGTAGTCCCTTAATATTCAACTACTCGAATCGAATATCGAACCCTATTATAGTCTATGGGGGGAAAATGCTCGTTTCAGGGGTAGGCAACATTTGATCAAATTATACTTACCAAGTCCACGAGTGAGGGTCAGGCTGGATCCTCCGAGAAGTCTTCTCCTTGCAGCGTCCCCGCAGCATTTTCCGGCTTCCTACTCGATCGAGTACTACTCTCTCATCTCTAATGTCGTATATTCAACTATTTAAAAAAATTCTACAATATATTTAGCAGAACTTATATTAAAAATGTATGACTCAATTAGCAAAAGTGAGCAAAAAGTCTAAAATTGTTATGAAATTCTAAAAAAAATTGAGAAAAAGCCAAGATACAAAAACCAAAAAAAAATCCCTTGGCATTTAACAGTGCCAAGTGCCGCTGACAGAGCTAGTTTGTATCCCTGGATATTTGGATGTTTGTTCCTCAATCACGCAAAACCCGCTCGACCGATTTGGCTGAAAGTTTCCAAAAACATAGTTAATACACCTGATTGCGCAATAGGCTACTTTTCGTCACAATAGCGCACCTACCTTTTGTGCCAGGACCCCCACAAAACCCAAACTCACACCACCATCTCTGCAATCTCACACACTTTGGACCATAGCAAGCCACAAAATTCATATTGCCCTCTACAGCCTCGCCCCTAACCCCACACAATCACATATACATATACTTTACCACTTTGCCCCTCACCTTACCGATACTCCAGGAGGCGCTCTATAACGCTCCGGAGCAGCCATGTTTGCCGACCCCCACCGCTCTGACAATCCGCGACACCGCCCACCCATGTCAATACCCCCAGGCGGTCTAATAAATGCAAAAACAAAAAAAAAAGCAAAAAAAAAATAAAATAAATAATAAAAAGTATTACAAATTCAAATCCCCCCATTTCCCTAGAACACATATAAAAGTAGTTAAATACTGTGAAACACAAACATGTTAGGTATCCCTGTGTCCGAAATCGCCCGCTCTACAAAGATATACAAATATTTTGCCTGGACAATTAACGCCGTAGCCGCAAACATACTGAAAAGTCCAAAACCGCAGTTTTTTCACTATTTTCATTGTCATACAAATATCAATCAAAAATGATCAATCCAATAGCATTTCCCGAAAATGCAACAACTAAAAACTACACCCGGCCCCACAAAAAAACACATCCCCCCACAAAGACAAATAAAAAAGTGACTGCTGTCAGAATATGGCAACTTTTACAAACAAAAAAATGTCAACACACTACTGGCAGAAAATAACAAAGCATACAATGTCGTATATCGAGGTCTATTAACTTCAAACACCTCTGTCCCAAAGTCACTATGTACAGTTTATACCAACACCGTATAGCAGCTCAAATACAAATTAACTTCAACACAAAAGTCTCACAGATTCTCACAATTAAAGCAACAACAAGATGCACAGTTACATTTCATATCCCATCCCTTATACACAGTACGAAAACCTTACCCGCACCTGTATATACCCACTGCTACAATCACCGCAGACGAAGTCGCGGGTAACAGCTAGTAGCAACATAATTGGGAAAAAACAACTTGTAATTTAGTGGGATCTGCACATGCCCAGAAATTGGTCCTTCACCATAAAGTGCTCTCCGCACCGTGCGCCCTGTACTGAGCTGCTCTGCAGTATCTCTCCTCTGTTCTGAGAGAAAACTATAATGGAGCCTTCCTTGGAGACAACCTCTTTCCCTTAGAGGTGGCCACGACGCGGTGAAAGACTGAAGGCTCTCTGGGCACTTGAAGGACCTTCCAAACCTGCTTTTAAAAGTAAAAGTACTAATAGTTTATTTTTGTCCATTAAAATGAAGTTAACGAATAAAAGAGAAATGTAAATCCCATCAATATTTAGTGTGACCTTTGTCGTTTTCCATCCATCAGTTCTTCTCGGTACTTGCAGACAGTATTTGAAGGAACTCGCCAGGGAGGTTGTTCCCGCCATCTTGGATGACTAAGCACAGATCTATGGATGTAGGCTTGCTCCAATCCTTCTGTCTCTTCATGTCATCCCAGACAGACTGGATGAAGTTGAGATCACGGGTCTGTGCGGGCCGTATCATCACTTCCAGGACTCCTTCTCCAAAGGGCAAAGGTCATATTAAAAAGTGCAGCTTACAGGACTTTTCTCTTCACATATTTTGTGCCGAAACTGAGCAGAAACCACATGGACCCCATTATAGTCTTTGGGGTCCGCAGGTTTCCCACTTAACTGCTTTTTAGTGCATATAGGTTTCTATATGGGGGGGTCCCCAAGTGGATTCCCAAAAGGAAACCCAAACGCAAATGTGAATAAGGCCTCAGTGATCAGAATTGCATTATTTTTAGTTTTTTTTTTTTTTTTTTTAAATATGTAAGTTATTTTAAAATAGGTTTATTATAAAGCTTGATTTAAATAATAATAAATCTTGTGCACAAAACAGAAAGTGCCAGCATTTTATTTGGCTTAGTGATCAGAGTGAGAATGGCATTATTTTTAGGATTTTTTTAAATATTGATGTGAATTTATTTTTTTTAACCCGCCAAAAGTTATTTTAAAATGGGTTTATCATAAAACTCGATTTAAATAACAATAAACCTTGTAAAAAAAACCCAAAAAAACAGGAAATATCAGCATATTATTTGTCTTAGTGGTAAGAGTCAAACCTGCATGATTTTTAAGATTTTTTTAATATGATTTTTTTTAACTCTTCAAAAATTTGTTTATCATAATACTTGATTTAAATAATAGTAAATCTTGTAAAGAAAATAGGAAATATCAGCATATTATTTGGCTTAGTGGTCAAGTCAGAACTGCATGATTTTTAGGATTTATTTTATTTTGTGAATTTTTTTAACTCTTCAAAAATATATTCATCATAATATTTGATTTAAATAATAGTAAGTCTTGTACAGAAAATAGGAAATGTCAGCATATTATTTGGCTTAGTGGTAAGAGTCAAAACTGCATGATTTTTAGGATTTTTTTAAATTTTATTTTGTGAATTTTTTTAACTCTTCAAAAATATGTTTATCATAATACTCGATTTAAATAATAGTAAATCTTGTACAGAAAACAGGAAATGTCTGCATATTATTTGGCTTAGTGGTCAAGTCAGGATTTTTTTAAATATAGATAATAACGTGAATTTTTTTAACTCTTCAAAAATTCTTTTAAAATATGTTTAACCTAAAACTTAATTTAAATGATACATCAGCTTCTGTCGACACATTCCCTTTAATTCTATCAGGAGGGATTTAATAGGCCATGTAGTTCACAGCCACACAGGGGAGACTGACCTTCTGCCGTCACAGGAGAGCAAATTCTGGACAGGTGATCACGTGACCCTTTCACCTATAAAGAACGAATTAAAAATGTATGGATTAAACAGGATACACAGCTAGAATGTGATGTGTGAGTTACAAAATTTCCTTGCGCGCTACTTTAACGTCAACTCTCAACCCCTTTCCAGAAAATAAAGAAGGGATACATAAGTAATAGGTAGCTCTTAAATTTGCATCAAAGACAGACAGTGTAAATATTGGATAGATGGCGGTAAGGCCACCAGTTACAATTAAACGTGTTGCTTCACGCACGCTTACCGCTAAGGGAACGTGTTAAAGGACAGCTTCAATCCAAACAGCTAAATAGGGAACAGATAAATGAGCTTGAGCTCATTAGTAATCAAATGAGGGTTGTGAATGTTAACCCAGCACAGCTGACATCTGCTGTGAATTTGTTAGCTGATGTTGCTAGAGAGGCTGTAGAACCTCATATGGTCTCAGCAGGCAGCGAGTAGAAGCAGCTGTAAGCAGCCGTGCACCCTCTATCGTCTCGACATGAACGAGAACTGGAATGCACCCCCACGGCACGTAACAAGCCGCTCCGGTGATTGGAAAGCTTCATTCAGAGTCTATGCCGTAATGCTTTCCAGCCTATATTTAGAGCCACATTAAATGATTTATGGAGATAAGCATACAGTAAGGACTCATTCAGTAGAGTGATTAGGCACCGGTGAGTCCCGTTTTCTTGGTGTGGTTTTAAATGCAATATGAGATACGGGAATTGGGATCATTGATCCTTGTTCTTGCAAATTTCGTCTGGTCTGACAGATTACAATGTAAGCCGGTATCCGTTCCCAGATGTAACAATTGCATAATATACAAGGGAAAGATTTTGGATAATGCGGTGTTCATAAATAATTTAGGTAAAAAACTGGGAGGATGCAAAATGCTGGGGGGATTCTGTCCCTAGTGGGTTATTATGGGCCTACTGGGGACAGACACCGAAGTGAGGGATCAGAGTCTGTGTAAGGTTCTGCAAAATTTTTATATAATAATACGTATTAATATAATAATCTCTTCTATAATGACAGTAGTAACTCTAAAGAACTATATTATATACACTGTCTACCAATGAGTATTTGGACACCCATGCAAATGCAAATTAAGATATCTGCAGCTGTGATGTACGTCACGCCTTCCGCCGATAAATATCGTGTAAGAAACAGCATTGGCATTAGCCGCATGCAAGATGCCACAAAGTGCAGAATTGTCCGATTTCGAGAAAGGGGTAATTGTCGGGTACCACAGAAATGGTTGATCCTTAAGGGACATAACAAGCGAACTGAATTACCCAAAATCGACAGTGGCCTATGTGATTACGAAGTGGAAGGTGAATGGTGAATGTGCCCCGAGTCGGCAGATCCCCGAAACTGCAGCCGTCCAAAATCGGTGAAAGAACTTACCTGTCTTCTCCAAGCCGAATGGAATAAAATACCAGTAGCCGTCAAACAAGGACTTGTGGAAAGCCCCGGAGGGTTGGGGTTGTAATTGCTGCTCATGGAGGCTTCACTGACTATTGAATAGGAATAGATGTTTTTTTTTTCTATTCTACCACAGGTGGCCAAATACTTATTAGTAGACAGTGTATGTAACATTTTTGCCTCTTCGGGTCTGTGCTCCATCAGCTGGTCACATGCTTCAGTGCAGGATACGTGTTCAGTTGTGATCCTTTGCACCTGTTGTTGTAGCACAGAAGCTGTGCTACAACAACATGTCCATTGCTGTGTGTCAGTCCAGCCAGTGCTTTTGTTCCTTTGGCTACTAAGGAGTAAACTTAGTGCTTTCGATCAACATTCCTCTTGTTCAATCAAGTCTAGTGCCGATTCCTTTAAATATCTTTCCAGCTCACTCCCTAATGCTTGCTTTCTGTGCATGCTGACTCTATACTGTTTGCTGCTTGTAATTATATTTCTAACCTTTGGCTTTTCTTGTGACTACTCTCTTGGATTCCGACTCTGTACTTCGCTCCTCGACTGGTTCCAACCCTTGGCTAGCTGACCTCCTGTTTGCTGTTGTTTGTTTTGTCTGCATTCTGTGTTATCACTTTTATCATAGGAAGGGACTGTCACCTAGTTGTTCCCCTATCACCAAGGGTAGGTGAGGCAAATAAGCTGGGACTGGGAATGGTTTCAATCTCAGGACTCAGTGTATTGTTGTTCCCTTCCTCTCAGGTGTCATCAGCAGCTACTGGGGAATTGCTCATCTAGCAATTCCCTAACAATATGATTATAAAAATTAACCTGTGCCTCTAGTGCCACCTGTTGGAAGGCAGAGATAAGTCAATGTCCAACCTTTTAAACATATCTTGGGGAACTACTGGAGTGCAGACCAAACCAGGCATTCTTCAGCAGAGGAAAACAGAGTAGAGCACAGTGTGGATGGCTGAGAGACCTTAGTAGAGTTCTCTCGCAGCATTGGGGCCGCCCCCAGTGCTGTTTGAGCGCTGGGGCCCGCCCCCAGTGCTGCGAGATAACTCATTTGCATACCGACAAGAACCTGGATTCCTATGGAACGGCAGCGCGGACAAGACAACAAAAGGTAGGAGAAAAATAGCCTTTCTTAAGGCTATTCCTACGTGTTAGGGTGCATGCACACTACGTAACGCCGGGCGTGTATCAGAGCCGTACACGCCGGCATTACAGCAGACTGCCGAACACTTCCCATTCACTTCAATGGGAGCGCTCGTAACAGCGGCGTTTACGAGCGCTCCCATTGAAGTGAATGGGAAGTGTTCGGCAGCCCTGCTGTAACGTCGGCGTGTACGGCTCTGATACACGCCCGGCGTTACGTAGTGTGCATGCACCCTTACTCAGAAAAAAAGGGGTTGTATAATAGAATCCCTTTAAAGTACATTAGTAATAGCAATTAATTTCTCTTTTGGAATTATTTCAACAGTGTTTTGTCTCGTCTGGCAACCCCTTTAATTTCTAATAAGAACCACAATTTAATAACAAAACTTTTGATTTGTGGGGATTTCAGTAGGTTATGTGATGTTATACAAGTTTGTAATGGACTTAATTATCGTATTTTGCCTCCTTTTTTGTCACATTGTATCCAAATTTCCACCCAAGCCACTTCCTCCCGTTTTGTACTTGAATGCCTACTCCTGTTACTATAAGATATCCATATACTCCTCCTAAGTATGAGGTGTATGGATTGCACTGGCTGTGTGTGCAGTTGTACAGAGATTTTGCTGGAACCTGTAGGAGCCAGCACAGCTAAAGTGGTGAATACTGAGATGTTATCACACAGTCTTAGCCTTGGAAACATGCAGCCCGAGCAAGCAACTCCCCCTACACACATCCAGTGTCGTCTGTACACCACATACTGTGCATAAAAATGGTGTACAGATATCTCATAGCAACCACAATAAGCATTCAAGCGTAAAAGCTGGATGAAGTTTGGGTAGGAAGGAGACTTGCCGCAATTTTAGACCAAAAATAAGGAAATTAAATATGTTTTAAACGTTCATAACATTGCATATCCTACTGAAATCCATCCCCAAACATAAGAGTTTAATTATCTTTTAGTTGGGCAATACATTCTAAAAAACTAAACACCTTTTGCAAATAGAGTTGGGCAAACCTCCCAAGATTTGTTGCGTGAAGGGGCCCTGATTTCTCAATATTTTCCAATATGCGATGGCAGGGCACTCTCATAGGACTTCATTGATGAAGCAATTGAAAAGCTATTGGTCTCAGAATAGACCAACACAGGGAAGACATGTTTTTGTTTTTTTTTTTTTTATAAAACTTGTTTTTATTGTGCAAAAGTACTCAAACGTAAACTAATCTTTACATATATGATATTGCCGTATTCATACTGGGCTATAAATAAAAGTAACTATGTTTTATCACATGGTACACATACGGAAACAAAAAAATTCAAAAGAAAGCATAATTTATCCCTTTTATTGCTTTCCCTTCTCAAACAAATTAAATAAAGTTGATTAACACATTAAGTGTAAGACACAATGGTGCCATTGAAAAATACAACTCATCCTGCAAAAAAAAAACAAAAAAAAAAACAAGTCCTTATTTGGCTCTATTGAGGATATAATAAAAAGTAATTGCTCTTGGAATGTTAGGATCGAAAAAAAAATCTGCTTAGTCGTTACGTGACAAACAGGCCTGGTTGTTAAGGGGTTAATCAGTGCTGGAATACTAGAGCTCACGTGAATGACAATGGTCTCTTATATCCCTGAATATACAGTAGTTATCAATACTCTAGAATTTTCTAAATTTTGAAATAAATTTGCAGTCACAAGACATTCGGTGTTATGTATTTGTATTTGGTGAATAGATTTGGCCAGCTTAAATTTTAATTTGAGAATTAACAAGAATATTAAGTGCGTTGGTTCTTGCATTGTGTTCTATGGACTGTTCTATCTACAGATCGGTGGGATCAAGAGAAACAACTCACATATCTCTAATAGTGTTTAGGGGATATTGTCACTCCCTATGGAGTGACAATATCCCCTTAACCCTGTCTAAGCCTGTCACCTCTGCCAGATCAGTCCTCTCTGCGCCAAGCTGACAAGATGCAAGTACATTGAAACAGCTGTCCTTGGCTGAGAAGACTGTATCTGGTATAATCCCAACATCGTTGCAAACAAAGGCCTCTGAGAAGGTCGGCATGATGTTAAAGGGAGCGCCCTCTATTGGATGTCTTGACTGAGACTCTGTCTGCCTAATTACATCATGGAAGTCAGATTTGCACATTCTTCACATATCTCTAATAGTCACAATGTTATAGACACTGTTCTCTCTTGCCCCTGCCTTTGCCCCTTGATGGGTCTTGGTCCATCTCTCATATAAACAGAGACAAATCTTGCTCCTCTACTCATCTAAATATTCTGAGCAAACTTTGGATCCACTTTAGCTTCTGATGGGCTCATTTTTGGCCACTCTAAAGAGTTTCGCAATTTCTTTCTACTGAATACACCTGGAGAAATCTAATTTTCATTTAAAATTCATTTTCATATTTTATCAATCCCCCTTAAACTATATTCACATGACAGTGAGGAATGTGCAACGCGCTTTTTTTTTTTAACAACTCTTACATGGCTGCATTCAATTCAATGAATGGGAATGGGAGCCAGTCACATGACCAATTTTCTTACAGTCTAGTGGACCATCAAAAATAGGTCATGTCCTATTTTTACCTGTTTTCACAGATTCCTCAATGCACTCAAATGTTTGAGAATTCTGTAAAAATGGGTGTCCTTGGGCAAAAAACGGCCAAGAAAAATGTACATTTTGTACCACAGTCATATGACTATAAGATTAGGATACACCAATAATTTGAGGTCAGTGGGGGTTTGACACCTGACTGTGTCCTGAGCATAGAGTATATAGCTGTAAGCAGATGGCTCTGTACACTGTGTAGTGACATGGGAAAGTCTATACCTTATTAAGCAATTAAGGGTAAAGACGGCACACATCCATCTGGTAAGGGGCCACACGGTGGCTCAGTGGTTAGCACTGCAGCCTTGTGTTCAAATCCCGCCAAGGGCAAAAAAACATCTGCAAGGAGTTTGTATGTTCTCCCCGTGTTTGCATGGATTTCCATCCCATATTCTAAAAAAAAAAAAAAAAAAAAAAAAAAAAGACATACCAATAGGGGAAAAAATGTACATTGTGAGCCCTATGTGGGTCTCACAATCTATATTAAAAAAAAATCCAGTAATTGCAAAATCTGCTGCAAAAATCATCATTATTTCTACTTCCATTCCCTTCAATGGAAGGTCTAAGGTGAAATCCGTCCAAAGATACAGCAATATTCACTGTCCAAATTTCCATGAATACTCCTCTACCTGGTTCACTACTAAGCCAAATCCAACTATCCAGTAGGGTCAGTGTTGGAACAACCCAATTGACGTAATTGTACAAATCTCCTCCAACGCTCTACGGAAGAGACACTACTTCTCTCAATAATTGTCGCTATGGAGTCTGGGACCTAACTATTGGTTTTGCATAAGGCATCCACATATTTATTTTTTGGATGTTATTCATGGTTGTTATGTCAGAACAATTAATGGAAATCAATTATACAACTCGTGTAATAAACCAAGAGATTACTGTTTATAGACATAGCTACATTTGTAATTGCCAAGGTGAATGTCAAAGAGATATTCGAATCAAATTGATAGAACACTGTATAAAAATATCAGTAAAAAGCTAACAAACATAAAACATGGAGAAAGTCAATAGTGGTAAATGGTAGAATTGTCTTAATTATCACAAGGGATTCTGTAGGGGTTCGAGTTGAAGATTTCCTAAACCACTTTTTCAAGAATTTCTAAGTGTGACTTCTGAGGGCCGTCATCTTCTTGTAGGTGTATGTTGCCTGAACCATTTGGAGGACTGAGTAACCGTTTTCGGTCTGAGTAAAATAAGTGATTGTACTGTCCGTAGTGGAGTGAAGAAATGTTCCAAGTCAATAAATAAAATCACTAACACTAGGTTCACACTTGGGTCCACTTGGGGACCTGAGAGACGGGAACCCTTTCTGCTTAAGAAGTAGTTACATGTGAAAACCCGTGGACCCATAGATTATAATGGGGTCCACTTGGTTTCCACAAACGGCAGAGAGAAAAAGTCTTCTTTGCAGGACTTTTCTTTAGGTTGACTTTAAGCGGAATGTAGGATGGAGTCTCTTACGGAGAATCAAACGCTAGTAGGAACTTAGCGTAACGTGGCAGGAGGCAACATAAAGGACATTTTGCTAGCCAGTTGGAATACTTCTTGCCAGAAGGTAGATAACAATGGGCAAGGCCATAGGATATGGAGTAGGGTTCCTGTCATGACCTGATTATTTGTATGTATTGGTGTGTGTTTTTGTTGGGGATTTAATTTGCTCTGTGGTCTACTGGTGGTTTCCTTGCCATTGAGCTATCTGTCTGTGCATAGCGTTTTGGTCTTCAGTACATACTTGAGGTTCTTGGGATTGAGCCTCAGGTGTTGGTCATTACCATCAACCTATCGGACGGTTCTGGGGCCTTAATAAGGAAGAGGGCTGGCTCCATTAGTTGCCGTTTTTCGTGGTTACCACCTAGAATTTGTGGCCCTGGGAGGAGGAGTGTTTTTGCTAGAACTTCAACTGACTAGGAAGTGGTGTGAGTGTTGCTTTGTGTGTGAGTCTGGTTTTCCCCTCCACACTTCTACTCAATCCTGTCCTTCAGTTCTGTTTTCCTGGCACTTTCTGGTTGTTTGAGGTTTGTGTTCCAGTTTGTTTTGCCCCAGTCCTGTGTTAACCCTTTCCTCACCTCTCCACTGTCCCTCTCCTCATTCTCTTGTTGTGTATTGTGTTGTGCTGCGTGTCTGTTGTCCAGCACCTCCCGTCCTGTTTGTTCTGTCTGCAGCTGCACCTTGTTTTCTGTAGGGGTGACCACCTTAGTATCCCAGTCCCTAGCTCTCTTGTAGCTCTTGCCCTATCTGTCGGCTAGGCCTTCGTGTTAGAGAGCCAGGAGTTGTCGGGGCCAAGGCTAGCTTGGGAACAACTGACCACCACCCGCAGGCAGGGCCTAGCTAGCCGCCGTAGCGTCAGGGAAAGTCTCCTTCCCTGTTTCCTTAGCGGTGCAGTCTGCAGTCCAGATTCTGGGTCTGGACTTAGACTGGAACGTGACAGTTCCTCTGTGTTGGCAATATCTTCAGCAATAGGATGAGATTTCTGGGAAAATATGGCTTCCTTTATCAGGAACATAACATCTAAGATACGTTTTAGCGCATGCTTCAAAGTGAGAGGAACATGTGGAATTATGAGAAATAAGCTTCAGTTCTCAAGTCTTTCTTCCCGACAATAAAAGGCATCAGTTTAGTAAAATGACCTTGTTGCTTGGCATATCGTATATCGCTTCTGATTTGGCCGAGCTTTTAGTGGATTGACCATAATTGAAAAAGATCACCTTTAGCTGATATCAATAAGGGGTTTGGGGGTTTTGGAAGAAGTGGCGAATCCTCAGGTGTTTATAAAAGACTGTGTGCGGAAGATTCCGGTATCCACAGATTTCTATGCGTAAGTATAGTCTACTGCCATATATAACTACATTCATCCTCAATGAATACCAAAGTGACAGACTCTAATAAGATGACAAGTGGACTGGATTGATCCCAAGGGTCCCATAACGTGGGATATAAAAACTAAAGAACAGAACAGTCCTGGAGAATTGTGTGACATTGTGTCCAATCATCCTGATTTCAATGTCATTTTCTAAATATATTTTCCTGCTTTCTAGTAATGGGTATGACTCCGCTTCCTCTGCCTCTCGCCGGCCGTGTTCTTATATATTTGACACTGACAGAGATGACCATTCCTTCAAGGCTGAGTAGGTAAAGCGCAGAGTCGCTATTATATCATCTGTACAGGTTAGGGAGAAGAATTTTGAGGAGCAAAGAGTATAGTAAATAATATACTACAAAGCGGCGTATATACTGTACATACAACAAAGGGACATTGTTAACCTCTTCCCATTCCATTTTATTCATTTTTTACTATCTGCCTTCCAAACCCTATAACTTTTTTGTTTTTCACAGAACCATATGAGGGCTTAAATTATATAAGTTTTCTTGACTAATGCTCACCGTAAAAGACAGAAGCTTCTCAGGGTGCACGATCCTGGCTTTGGGACTGCAGAAAAGCCATGTAGTGATATGCCGAAGAAAATGGAAGAGGAATGGTGTCATGTTCCATCAATAGCTACTGACGCATTTCAGGACGCCTAGTCCCTTAATCATTATGATTATGAAATGTAACTTTGTATCTTGTTTTTGCTGTAATTCAGAGAATATGTGAGACTTTTGTGTTGAAGTTAATTTGTATTTGAGCTGCTATATATACGGTGTTGTGAGAAACTTTACTTAGTGACTTTGGGACAGAAGTTAACCCCTTCCCGTTGATGGCATTTTTTGATTTTGGTTTTTCATTTTTGACTTCCCTCCTTCTAAGCCCCATAACTTTTTTATTTCTCCGCTCCCAGAGCCATATGAGGTCTTAATTTTTCTTGGGACAAATTTTTCTTCATGATGCCACCATTAATTATTCTATATAATGTACTGGGAAGCAGGGAAAAAATTCTGAATGGGGTGGATTTGACAAAAAAAATGCATTTCTGCGACTTTCTTAGGGGCTTTGGTTTTACGGCGTTCCCTGTGCAACCAAAATGACATGTCCCCTATATTCTGTGTTTCGTGACGATTCTAGGGATACCAAATTTATATGTTTTTATTTACATTTTGACCCCTTAAAAAAATCCAAAACTGTGTTAAAACATTTTTTTTTGAAAAGTCGTCATATTCCGACAGCCGTAACTTTTTTATACGTCCGTGTACGGGGATGCATAGGGCGTCTTTTTTTGCGGGGTCGGGTGTACTTTGTAGTTCTACCATTTTCGGGAAATGTTATTGCTTTGATCACTTTTTATTCAAATTTTTATTTATATTTATTTTATTCAAATGTTTTTCAAATTTTGGACGCGGGGATACCTAACATGTATGTGTTTCACAGTTTTTAACTACTTTTATATGTGTTCTAGGGAAAGGGGGGTGATTTGAATTTTTAATCCTTTTTATTTGTTTTTATATTTTTTTTACTTTTTTTTAAACTTTTTTTTGCATTTTTTAGACCGCCTAGGGGTATTGACATGGGTGGGCGGTGTCGCGGATTGTCAGAGCGGTGGGGTCGGCAAACATGGCTGCTCCGGAGCGTTAAAGAGAACCTCCTGGAGTATCGTTAAGGTGAGGGGCAAAGTGGTAAAGTATATGTATATGTGATTGTGTGGGGTTAGGGGCGAGGCTGTAGAGGGCAATATGAATTTTGGGGCTTGCTATGGTCCAAAGTGTGTGAGATTGCAGAGATGGTGGTGTGAGTTTGGGTTTTGTGGGGGTCTTGGCACAAACGTATGTGCGCTATTGTGACGCAAAGTAGCCTATTGCGCAATCGAGTGCAGTGACTATGTTTGTGGAAAATTTCAGCCAAATCGGTCGAGCGGGTTTTGCGTGATTGAGGAACAAACATCCAAACATCCAAACACACAAACCCACAAACATCCAAACTCACAAACTTTCACATTTATAATATTAATAGGATATATATATATATATATATATATATATATATATATATATATATATATATATAGCTTTTGGTGTCATATGAAAGAAGAGAACGACACTAAGGTTGCAGTGCTATCTATATCATATCCAGAGGTATCACTGGTTGAAAACACAGATGGAATGAGGCTATATACACTCACCGGCCACTTTATTAGGTACACCTGTCCAACTGCTCGTTAACACTTAATTTCTAATCAGCCAATCACATGGCGGCACTCAGTGCATTTAGGCATGTAGACATGGTCAAGACAATCTCCTGCAGTTCAAACCGAGCATCAGTATGGGGAAGAAAGGTGATTTGAGTGCCTTTGAACGTGGCATGGTTGTTGGTGCCAGAAGGGCTGGTCTGAGTATTTCAGAAACTACTGATCTACTGGGATTTTCACGCACAACCATCTCTAGGGTTTACAGAGAATGGTCCGAAAAAGAAAAAACATCCAGTGAGCGGCAGTTCTGTGGGCGGAAATGCGTTGTTGATGCCAGAGGTCAGAGGAGAATGGCCAGACTGGTTCGAGCTGATAGAAAGGCAACAGTGACTCAAATAGCCACCCGTTACAACCAAGGTAGCCAGAAGAGCATCTCTGAACGCACAGTACGTCCAACTTTGAGGCTACAGATGGGCTACAGCAGCAGAAGACCACACCGGGTGCCACTCCTTTCAGCTAAGAACAGGAAACTGAGGCTACAATTTGCACAAGCTCATTGAAATTGGACAATTGAAGATTGGAAAAACGTTGCCTGGTCTGATGAGTCTCGATTTCTGCTGCGACATTCGGATGGTAGGGTCAGAATTTGGCGTCAACAACATGAAAGCATGGATCCATCCTGCCTTGTATCAACGGTTCAGGCTGGTGGTGGTGGTGTCATGGTGTGGGGAATATTTTCTTGGCAATCTTTGGGCCCCTTGGTACCAATTGAGCATCGTTGCAACGCCAAAGCCTACCTGAGTATTGTTGCTGACCATGTCCATCCCTTTATGACCACAATGTACCCAACATCTGATGGCTACTTTCAGCAGGATAATGCGCCATGTCATAAAGCTGGAATCATCTCAGACTAGTTTCTTGAACATGACAATGAGTTCACTGTACTCCAATGGCCTCCACAGTCACCAGATCTCAATCCAATAGAGCATCTTTGGGATGTGGTGGAACGGGAGATTCGCATCATGGATGTGCAGCCGACAAATCTGTGGCAACTGTGTGATGCCATCATGTCAGTATGGACCAAAATCTCTGAGGAATGCTTCCAGCACCTTGTTGAATCTATGCCACGAAGAAATGAGGCAGTTCTGAAGGCAAAAGGGGGTCCAACCCGTTACTAGCATGGTGTACCTAATAAAGTGGCCGGTGAGTGTATATATATGTAGCTGCATAATATTGTCAAGTCTGAGAACATGAATCAAGATTCTTATACTTTGTATTGCATGTTTGTTATCGAAATACTAATTTTTCCTTGGTGAGGTTGCATAGTCAAAGAGACAAAGGATCTTAAAACCCAGATGGAGCTTGTTTCTTTACCATGCCTTGTGGCAGAAGTCTTCAGGTTACAGCAAGGAGGTGTCTGGCTGGACATTGAAGTTTGGAGCCAATGGGAGATGGACAGCAGCTCAGGAATGCCAAGGGGGCAGTAACCCCTCCTTTCTTTGTCTCTAAAGTGTGTGTACTTTTCAATAAAGAGTCAGTTGTGCTGAGCTGGGCTAAGGGGCTAGCATGGCTGATGTGATATGGAACTCAGTGTCTGTGTCATTATTAGTAGTTTAAACATGCTTATTAATTTGGACTGACTGATTGAGCCATGATATAGTCAATATTTTGGCTACAACAATATCTGCTATAAATATTCCATATTGTACTACATACAACATGGTGTTTAAAAGAACATTCCTATATACACAGGTTTACCCTTACGTTAGTTGAAATTTGCATAAGGACTCAAATTTCTCATAAAACCAATTCACTACTATATTGCAAGAAAATCCTTGAAAAGTTTCAATTCATAACACAGCCATTGGGTGGCCGCAGAAGAGCATCTCTAGCATATCACTTTGTGAAATTATTGTGAAGCAATATTATCTTGAAAAGCTGCTCATCTCTTGACACACATACCAGGACATCGCCAGCCAAGCAGAAAGGTAACAAAGGACATATCAGTTTTAATGGTGCAAAAGTTTGGTAAACATGTTGGAATTTTTGCAGTGGAATCCACTGCAAAATAACTTCCTCCTATTCATTTCAATAGAATTTCCTGCTTGCAGAATGTTCTCTGAGAATTTTTTAAAGCGGAATGGGGAATGGAGATCAGGGGAAGGTGTGAATCTAGCCTTAATGTGTTTATGTGATTTTTTGTGGGGAGAGATTTTTGTTTTCATTAAGCTCTTTTGTTAGTCCCATTTAGGGACTTGAATCCTAATAATGATGGCAGACCTACCAGCCAATATTATATCTCAAGCTGTCATAGTAACAGGGCAAATGGATTATTTCACATATCCAGTGGTTCCTTTCCAGCCATCAAAAAGCTATATACTTGGCTTTAGTCTGGCGTGGACCTGGAGAACCTGTAAACTACTATTTGTGGTTATACCAATGTGTCTTTCTTTATCTTTCCTCTTGGCTTGATATGTGTATCACAAAAGAATTAGCTTTTCAAGACAATACTGTTTTGTATCTTTGTGTTACATGTTTTATATGTGTCTATGTGCAGTCACTTAAATGTTATGTTGTGAATTGCTGACTGTTAAAGGTTTTGTTAGTATTTTACGATTTTATATTTAAATAGTTTCAAGAGTCCATCAATGGGGTTCTCTCGGACACGGCCAATAAATAAGATGTAAAAATAAAAAAGTAAGGGTACTTGCACTGATACCTACCTGTGGGAGAAATGTCCACCCATTCTAGAAGTATTCCCTGCTACTGGTGATAAAGGGGTTGTCCCATCACAAGGATCCTATCTATACTGCTAGTTTATGTGGATTTAAGACTTTTCCTAAATGCATTGCTTTATCAAAACTGCTTTGTTTGGCCACTATCTTAATTTATTCACTTCATTGTTGACACTCCGTTTCTATGGCCACTGGGCTTATCTGCTCATTTCCCAAGTGATGTAGCTGCCTGCTCTCAGGGGAGGAGGGAGTGGCTGGACGCTCGGCAGCAGCTCTGAGCTATTTATGTCTGACAAGTAACAGAGCTCCTCAGGGGAAGGGGAGGTGAGAGCTCAGGGATTTCTAAACTCTATCTTCAGCTCTTTCACTTAGCAGCCGGTTTAATTGAATTTGGATGATAAGGGCTGAGATAGGGAGTCCGGTACCTCTGTATGTAATGCAAACTGACTCAAATCCAGCTGTGCTACATCAGCCTCTACATCAGCTTTATACTGTGGTAATGCATTTACAACCAATCCCTCATTACTAACTGCAAACATAGCAGATGGCAGAGCAAGTGAAACCCTGCCCACCAATGTGCTGAGAAAACCAGGAAGTGAACAGAGCACAGAGCCTGCAGGTTGGTTAACAAGGGTTATGAGAATACCACTTTAAGGGGGGAAAAGTCAAGGATGGGGTGCGGTATGCTGTCAAGGGTGAGCAGAGTCGTGGTGGGGGCTTAACACAATGGTTTCTGCTCAGGCTGTGTATCAACCTCACAGGGATTCTGAGGCGTTGCCCATGACTGTGTTAATAAAAGAAGATGGTGGAGCAGCTGAGAAGAGAGGTTGGGCTGCTCTATCATCTTCTGGTGTTAAGTTCTCCTCCAGCGCCACTACAGGTCAGATGAAACATTACATGATGTTCATTCATAGACGATCTATTGCCACTGAATTATGAGTTATCTAAACTAGACAATCCCTTTAATAACATCATATTAGATAACTGCACTTTGAGAAATTCCCAAAATTTAGATGTGAAGGGACACTTTAAGTGTGCGGAGAAAAAGTCCTGCTCATGGTATGAAGTAAGAGGAGGGCCGAACGATTACGGAACAGAAAGATGGAAATAGCATTAAGATAGGGATGATGTAGAAATGTAAAGAGCGGAAAATTACATGTTTGCCAACATTTTAAATAATTTCCATGAACAATGTGATGCAGAGGCAGTGTGTCTTGTCCTATCATGTGTGATACCGACTCCGAGAACCAGGGAGCCATTACCGAATTTCATTACAGAATAATTTCCATGGACAATGTGCTACCCGTGCATCAGCTATACAATATTTAGTTTTATTCAATAAATATTACCTTAAAAGCTTGAAAAAAATGATAATAAAATATTCTGCAAAGCTGCAGGAGAATGCAAGTAAAAGGAATGTATCATGTATTTATTTTAGTTTCATTGATTTGATTTAAAGGGATCCGCCAGTGACAATAAAAAGTTAAAATACAAGCGTCATGCATGGAGAAAATACCTGGTATCCTCCTTATTACCCTATCTGGTGCAGCTCTTACAATTTACTTTTTTTTTTGTTATTTGTAATACTGGCTAAACTGGTCTGTAAGGACTTGGGTTTGGTATGAATTTTCCTAAAAATTTTGGTTTGAACTGAACCCATAACTGAACCCACCTCCAAGTATTATACTCTGGGGTCTTCAAAGCCCCCCCGTATAATAACAGCACCTCTGGTTTAGGAAATGAAGCTAGTGAGCAAAACAAAACCGGTGGAAGAACAAAAGGACGGCGCTCTCAGGTCCAAAGGAATTTATTCAAAAAGAAGATTGTGCAATCTTCTTTTTGAATAAATTCCTTTGGACCTGAGAGCGCCGTCCTTTTGTTCTTCCATTGGTGCATCCTCCTGGTTTTTGACCAGTGTTATAGAGACGTGCTGCCACTCTCACTCTGACGAAGCCTAATATTGCTGAAAACGGAGTTGTGAACGGAGTCACAACCCGATCAGGTGAGAGGCCACCAGGTCCTGAGTTCTTTTCATAAACACCAGATAATTCATCTATATATTTATAATAGACCATCTACACTATAAGTGTGCTCGGTATCTCTATTCTCTAAACAAAACCGGTGGTCCGAAATGGAATTGTGAACATTGCAAACGTGACAAACTCACAAAGTTCCCATAGGGGTCTAAGAATAATAAAAAAAAAAAATTCCCCCAAAATTAAAAAGAACAAAAATTCAAAATATTATCCTCCTTTTCACAAATAAAAGTAAATATATAACGTAAAACACACACATTACATATCCCAGTGTTTAAAAACACGTTTATAAAAAATATTTTTCCCCTTGTGGTGAACACCATAGTGGGAAATAAAATCAAAACAAGCCGAACTGCGTTTTTTTTCCCGCTGTTTTGCTGTCTTGCCTCCCTTCAAAATTTGAATAAAAAGTGTTGAAAATAGTAAAAAAAAAGTGCAAATAAGTAAAAAGTGCAAAAAAAAAGAGACCCACACACTAGTGCGGCTACTTTTCACTTACGAGAATGGCCGCACTTTCATCAGTATATCAGGCACAATGGTGTAGGTTTCAAAGAACCTTTGTACCAACAAGTTAAAAACGTGGGCCATGTGTGGACCGATCTCCAGATCTGATACTAAGTTCTGGCCATTATCACATACGCAAACATGCCTGGACCCAGGTGCAGCCGGGAAAACTATATTGCCGTCTCATCGACGATGGCATCCCTAACCTCGGGGGACGTGTTTTTTTCTGTTGGCCAAGCTGATGAGCTTCAGCACGACCTGCTGACGTCTCCACACCCCAGTGCTGAAGCACTTACAGGTCACAGGTGTGGTCGAGGTTGCAGTGCAGGAGTAAGTTTTCAGAGAGGCTTTCCCCTAAGTGTCAGCGACAGATGTGGAGGTGTCCAGGCTGGAGGTCTGGACTGCAGCACCAGCACTGTAAACAGTGGAAGAGGCAGTGTCGGCAACACCGGGCGACAATTGTCCTGCGTTTGCGCTCTCCCAGTGAGCCCAGGGCTTGCCTTCCAAACAACAGCGCACGCAAGAGGTGGTAAGGTTGCTCTTTTCAGAGCCCCTACTCAATTTAGACTTGCAAAGTGTGCAAACCGCACTAAATTTGTCCTCCGTGTATAAATTGAAAAATCTCAACACCATCGAGGAACGTGGCCTCGATGGGGGAGTTTGTCTAGGGTGGCTAAAACAGGGAACATCTTGGGCCTTGCTGCCTCAGGCCTGGCTTCTGTGAAGCAGCTGTTCTGGGCCTCTGGACATGCCTCTGTCTCTAGCCACCTTTTTTCCTGGCAGACCTTAAACAGCTATGAGTAAGAGACCAAGACGGTCTTGAAACGCGCCAGCGATGCTATACTGACAGCGGTTTTTATGGCGTCTTTTTTGTATTTTTTGTTTTTCCTATCTTTTGTATGAGTTTTGTATTGTCTTATGAAATGGAATTAAAGATGAAGTTTTATTAATGAAGAGGAGTGTTGCAGATCCATCTTTCATTTGAATTGGGATTTAAATTATCTTGGCCTTGGAGTCCCGAAGGCAGCGGATCGTGCACCTCCCTGAGAAATTTGCACAGGTGAGCTACTTTGTGACCAAAGTTTTTTGCATACTGGACCTTTTTTCCTGCTTAGCTTGCCTCCTACATACCTACATACATACCTACATATATACCTACATATCATTTTTGCGATTTTTTTTCCTCTCCCCTACCAGAACAAAGAACGTGATTTTTTACTTATACTGGGGGTCGAGGATTGCAAATATCCAGTATTATTTGCTCTCCATGATGTGAACTATGCCTTTGTCTCTTGAAAAGCAACCAACATGAAGTCAGCCATGTGTACCAGTGTGTTACTTGGTAACATTACCGGTAGTAGTGGTTGCAGCCAATTCTCCACCTTTGCAGTCCTCTAAATAAAAGTTACCCCCAGGACTTGATGACAAAATGTTATCAATTTGTCAATCAAAATCAAGGTCAATGTCTGGGTCCTCACTCCAATCCACTGTATCAATCCCACACAATGAGAGTGATGGTTCTGGAACCACCGTTTTAGGGGCTAACAATTTTAATGAGGCTAACACTCTGCTGGTGCAAGGCTCTACTCACCCAAAGGGCAAAAAACTCTGCTGGTAAGAGGCTGAAGTCACCTAAAGGGCCTCAATCTCTGCTGGTAGCTCAGCTTAAGGGCCTATAACTTAATTTGGAAGGGCAAGAAAAGTGAGTTTTGGAAGGTCTTACCACACCACACACACACACACACACACACACACATCCACAATGACAGTTAAAGGTGGGTACTGTTGGATTTCCCATTGCCTATTCCATCTGTGGTTGTCATGATTTAAAGGGGTGCTTGATAATGTTTCTTTAGCTTAAAATTTGGGTTTCTGTCCATCCAATTGGGTAGGAAAGAAGATTTCCAGGTATTTTTCCACTTTCATAGTGTTTTTTTTTTTTTTTTTTGTGTAGAAAGTGTGTAGTTGTTAGGCTGTGATGTTGGTGTAAAACAGTGACTTGGGCTTGTTAGATGCCCCCAGACATGCTTCCCCTGCTGCCCCAGTTGCATTGCAGAGGTGTTGGCATCATTTGCTGAGGTGTCATAGTGGACTTGGTGACCCTCCTGAGTCGAATTGTGGGTTCCCCTGAAACAAACGTTTTTTTTCCCCATAAACTATAATGGGGATCGATATTCATTCGAATAGTCGAGGGGCTACTCGAAATGAATAATGAACATCGAATATTTCACTGTTCGCTCATCTCTAGTTAAAACTTTAAAAAAATAAATGTAAATTTGGTATCTCCATAATCAGTCCAATACACATAATACGAGTGACATGCCATTTGGTCTATGCAGTAAT